>NC_133655.1:14467011-14559352 GCF_009905375.1 Apium graveolens
GTAAAAATATAAATTTCGTAATTTTAAAATAACTTCCGAAAGGTAGTTTATACCCGCTTTTCGCAATTAAACGAATCGGGTCGAGGGTGAAATTAATCCCGAAAATTGTCAAAATAATTTTAAAATTCTCAAAATATTCCAAACTTAAATTAATATGAGTTTCATAATTTTCGAAGAATTCTGGAATTAAATACGGACTTTACAATTAAATGTAATCAGAAAATCATACAAGGTTAAATAATTGATAAAATATTGATTTTTAAATTTTGTAAAATCCCAAAAATAATTATTGAAATTATAAAATCATAAAACTAATTTTAGAGACAATCTAAATATTTATAGATTTAAAACAGTAATAAAATCACCTTTTAAAAATAAAACAGAACAATATAACTCAATTTTTAACTACACATTACAATCTTTTACACCAATAAATCACAGACAAATAGTATATATCCACACACTGCTGCCAAAACCAAGAGACATATTTTATTTAATTAATACTTTCCATAATTACATATTTAAAAATTTTAAAAAAAATACACGAGTCGTTATAGAGAATAAGAAGCCCCATGCGCAATTGGAAGAAGTTCCACACGGTATAGACCCCTCACCGGCAAAGTCTGAAGTTCCACAGCCAACTACTAGTACAGAATCCAAAAAAATAGTTTCAGGTGTAGCGCGAGGTGTTTGTGCTATGCACAAGGTGCTGATGAAGAAAGCTCAAGGAAAGAAAATAAAAATCAGGTACAATAGATTGGGAGTTCCAGTTGGAGATACTAGATACAACTTGCAGTCCTATATAGGTATGTGTGTTAGGATAATGGTGCCTATTGATATTCCGTCTTGGCCGAAAGTGGACGACGATTTAAAAGCCTAGATATGGAGTGATATTCAGGTATAAATAAATATTGTTTTTGTCCTGTTTCATAGTAAATGGACACTTCTCATAAATAATTACAACTATAAATTGTGTTTGTCATTTAGGAAACTTTTAAAGTAGCGTCGGAAAGTGAGGGGTTAATTTCGAAGTCAGCAGCGGCCAAGTGGAGACAGTTCAAGACAAATTTAACATCTGATTATGTGAAGCCATTTGCTGGACAGAAAAAGAAGCTTGCTAAACCCCCCAGGAAGTATGCATTTGTTGGTAAAGATGCTTGGAAGCGATTCGTCGCAATGAGGACCTCCTCTAATTGGGCGGTATGTGTTTTATTTATTAATTTACTATATATTTTAATTAATATATTTTAATTCACGTAGCCGCCCATGAGTCAACAAGTGACTAGTATTTTATTTTAATATTTTTATGCAGTCACTTAGTGAATAGCAGAGTGGGAGAGTGAGGTAACGGAAGTATCCTCAGCGAACATCAAGGAAAGGATATATTGGCGTTCAAGAGGATGAAGTATGATATTCATTTATTCTTGTAATTTCTTGTAGTTTTCTTTTTGGTTGAATATTTGTCAATGTTTGTTTAATTTCTGATTAATTATTTTTAATAGGTAGAAGCAGGGCGGCTGGATCCCAAAGAAGATCCTGATCGAGCAATTGTATGGAAAATAGCACGTAGTCCCGATGACAAAGAAATTCTTGATCCAGAATTGGCAGAGAAATTTAAAAAAAAATTGTAGGTGAACTGTATTTTTAAAGTATTTTATTTCCAGGTACATTCTAAGATTAATTATAATTTTGATGATAGGATGAGTTAATGGAAAAGAAGCGTAAATGCGAGTTCAAACCGTCTAGATGCGAGTATATGCTAACTGTTGCATTGGAAACTCCTGAGCATTCAGGGAGGGTCAGGGGTGTAGGCGGTTTTATAAGCCCGTCTACATATTTCAGTTTTGCCAAAACAGAAAAGCAACCGAATTACGAAAGCTGAGTTGTTGGAGCGTGATCGAGAAAGGGATGAAGAGTTTTAGAAAGCTAAGGAAAGATATGAGAGAGCGGAGAAAAATTTCAACTCACAGCTTGTTGAGATGAAGGCGTGGATGAGTGCATCCAATATGCATTCACCGTTGTTTTCGGACAAAGCTAGTTGTCCAAAGGATGAAGAAAAAGAACATGATGGTGAAGAAAAAGAACATGGCGGTGAAGAAAAATAACATGATGATGAAGAAAAAGAACACGATGATGAAGAGAAGGGAAAGCTTAAACATAAACCAGCCTCTACAAGAAAGGGTTTTATTCCCGCACACTCTTCCCCTCCACCAGGAGGAAAGGTAAAAATAACATTTTTTTAAACGGTTACAAATTACAAAAGTTTCAAGATTAGTGTGTATCATAATTTCTTTCTTTTTTTGAATTTAGGATCTGAAAAAATGTGAGTTGGCAGTTGACAATATTGACAACAAGGTAGCCTTTGGTATGGTTTTTTCTGATGGAGACATGAGTAAGTCTGCACATGGAGTGCCTCTTCAATCAGGATATGTTCGTGCTCGCTAGACGGGGCTATCAAAGAAGATACATTGGTTACGGTGCCAATTGTTGGTGAAATTGAAACTGTGCGCCAAGCTTTTGGCTCGCTTTTAGCGTGGCCTGAGACATGGTAATCCTCACATCCGGTGTTGAGGTATATATTTCCTTATTTATTTTGAATTTGAAATTCACGTACATAATTGAATATTGTATAGTTACTGCATTAACATGTGTAAGTTTTTGAAAAATGTATATAATTTAAATATTTATAGAAAAGAAAAAGGTACCGAAGACAAATGCATCGACGAACTAGTATTATCAAGTGCACTTATCCATGAACAGTGTGAAGCCAAGTAAAAATGTGCCTTGTCGCTTTATATTATTGTATAAACATGTAACGACAATTTTAAAAGAAACTGGAGACTCAATATAAATTCCGTGCGATGCTGAGGTGTTTGGAAATGAAAAAACAATTTTTTTACTCCATGAGAATGTGATGGCATTGTTAAAGTTTGGCATGGTTGGCCAGGCTGTAATTTCAGCATACATGGCGTAAGTTGGTAGTTCCTTTTCTATGAATTACAAGTTAAGAAGTTTTTTTATGTGTGTAATTACAAAATATTTATATATTTTATAGGGTTTTGCATGCGAAGATTCTTAAGGAGAATCAAATGAATTTGTATGCTTTTATCGATCAAGGAGCCACATACAAATTAAACGATGATTTTGAAGCTTATATCGTTAGAAGGTTGAAAGAAGGGCCTTCTCGCTTATTTTTCATGCCTCATAATGAGAAGTAAGTCAAGCATATATAATAAATATATGCCTATACCTGTTTTTTAATTTTCTTGTATTTTTATAATTTTTAACTTGGATTTTCTTATTATAAAAATAGTTATCACCGGATTTTGATCATCATTTGGGAAAGTGAAATATTCATTCTTAATCCATTGTCTCATCCGAGAATCTTCCCGAAACTTAAAGATGCATTGATACGGTATTTAGTTTTCTTTATGCAAATACATATCTATGAGTTTTTATTGAGTAGCAATATTTCATCCGTTGACACTGCTAGGTATTAACTTTGTTTAACAGAGCAGTAAGGTTATACAATGCTCAGACATGATGTGTGTGCAAAAATGGCAAAGTTAAAAATCTTTTAGTAAGAATTATGCACTTTAGTAGGGTCTTTTCAGTTTTATATATAGAAATGTAGTTAGATATTATCTACACTTGTAGTAATTTTTTATTTAGATATAGGGATCACTTAAGCAACCCGGTGGTCATGAATGTGGTTATGTAGTCATGCGCTACATGTAGAATATCTTTCAAGACAAGGACATGAAATTCATAACTAGGGTAAGTTGTAATATTTTTGCGCCTGTAATTTGGTTACAATCTGCACTCCAAGACTCAGCCACCATAGTTGATTTATTTTGTGCTTTCTGCTTTGTGTACTGTCCAGTGGGCCACCAAGAATCAGAAGACATACACAGCGGAGGAACTGGATGAAGTTCGTTTCGAGACCCTTCAACATGTCCAGGAATTTGTGTAGTGACTTACGAGTACTAGCCTTTTGACTTGACCAGTTTGAACCTGCAATTTTTATTTGGTAAATATTTTGGTTTGTATTAATGTTGGTATTTTGGGATATGGATGATATAAGGAGTACATGTCTATGGGGGTTTGCCTTTGGTTGAAAATGCTTGTGAATGTTTTTTTGGTTTAGTGTTGATCAGAGTTGATCGGACTAGGATGATACAAGGGGTATATTTTGTGAATGCATTTGTGGGGGTTTATTTTGTCGGTTACCTAACATGTGGATGTTGATTGGTAATGGACTAGTTATTTAAAAGGGAGAAATAACAATTTGACTTGGTTATTTCATTATTGTTGATGTTATGTATGATTTTGGTTTTTATATATATGCAGTGTTCTGGTTTAGTTTAGTAGATATATTGACATCAGTTGGATGTTAAAAACCGATGTAAATATTAATTTGACATGTACTACAGACATCATTTGCACCAAATTAACCGATGTCAATTACAATCAATAACATCATTTTGTACAAATATCTTATTGAGTGTTTTACATCAGGTAGAAACTGATGTGTATACCAGTAATAACAACAGTTTTACTTTAAGAACTGATGTCTAGGTTAAACTTATACATCATTTCCATTGTAAAACTGATGTTAATAGGCCTAATATACATCGTTTTTTCAAATTTACTGATGTAAATGTAAATTTAACCCTTGTTTATGACATGTTAAAGCTGCTTAAAATCTCTTATTATTCTTATATAAATAACATCAAACATAATTTTTTTTATATATACTAGTCTGTGAAGATGTTTTGCAACGGTTCTGGACTGATGTAAAAACAAAGAAACCGATGTCTATGGTCACATTTCACAACGGTTGTGAACCAATGTGAAAAAACACCTTTCTCTACACTCACGAAGACATCGGTTTCTGATGAAATAGACATCAGTCCAGAACCGATGTCTAATGCCCTTTTTCTAGTAGTGACCCTTCCTTGAACTTCAAATATTCATATTTTTGTGTACATTACGAGAATAAAATATAAAACTAATCTAATGAACTTACAAGAAGAACTCGAGTTACATTCGAGATTTAATAATTACAAGATCGAACGACATGCAAGCCGTATTTAAAAAACCAAAACCATTAACCTAAGGTCATAAGCCATAACCATCCACCATGCTCAATTGACACATAAGAACATGTTAGAACACATAATCTGATCTTAAAATATCATACCCATCATGATCTAATCATAAAAACCAAATATGGAAAAAATCAGAAAATTCGAAATGGCAGATTACAGGGTCTAAACGGCGTCAAATGCTTTACAGACGAGTTGATGATGGCTTTAGTCATCTGTTTTGTTCAGACGCTCGATTACCTATCGAATAGGGTATTCGTTTGCGAAAATCAGACACCAGGCCCAGATTTCAGCAAATCTGCTATATCCGATTCAGAATCGTATCAAATACGATTCTTATAATAAAAACAAACATTAAACATGTATATATCAGTATATATACAAATTATATAATCATCATATAATTATACAACTTTCATGAATATCATATATTCAAAAAATATACATACATATGCATATATAATCAGAACAACATGTAAAACATACATAACAGTCATGGAATATTGTATACATGTTATCATCATAAAACCAGTAAACACATAAACGAATTAAACACTTTTCACAAGTAGCTTTGATGTCATTGATGGGTTTCGAGCACATAAATGCAACGGAAATGATGTAAAATTAAATTAAAACCAGAATAAAATCGAAACTCACTGTAGGATCCATGCGAAAAATATATATATATTTCGTAGATCAGATTGTTTATCTTCAGAAGCTTTACAAATTGGTTAACTAATGGAGATCCAAAGCTTGTTCAATTACCACGCATCCCGCTCTCGCAATCTACGCTCTATCGGTATCCACACGAATGCTTGGACGCAAGGATTGGATGTGTACTAGTAGAAAGTCGTTTATTCTTGGTTCCATCTTCTCTCTTGGTGGCTAGGGTTTTAGTAGAAGTCTTGTAAACAAAATCAGCCACACAAGAGATATATTATTTAGAGAGAAAAATAATTATAACTCATAACTAATTAGGAGTTATTATTAATTCGAAATTCCTATTTGTATAATAATTAAGTCACACTTAATTATTTAACAACTGAATTTCATAATTGATATTAGTAAATTCGAATGTCATTATTTATCTAATTAATTAAGTCATACTTAATTAATATTATAAATAATTTGAACTACTTTAATTTAATTTAAATCCAATTTAAATTAAATAATCCTTCAAGCATTATTTGTGTGTGACCCTATTATTACGTTGGCAATGAATTTTAAATCTAATATAAAATCATAAACAATGAGCGGCATCTAGTAATACATCATTGTTACCCAAGTAATAATAATTGAATCGGTGATCGATTAAACCTTTCGTGAATAATGTACAATATAATATAATCCATTTAACCAAATATTATAGATTAAACTAGAGGCATGTAATGTGTCATCCTCATCATAGTTTAATCCAAGTTTCCTTGATCAATGAGTAGACTATCATATCGAATCAACATTTGAGCGTGGCCACGCATTTCATAGTCTAGCTCACACAAGAGGCCAATAATATCACTCCTAAAATAGAAGGGTTAAATCCCATCTAGATCATTCATATTTCTCATACAATTCATAATATATCCAATGTCCACTTTTATCATTACCCGGTTAAGGATAACTTTTAATGGAATCAATGTATATTAATTCTCGTATAGATATGTAGTGACTTCAGGTCGAAGGACCATTACATCATTATCACTGTGAGAATTACTTATGACACAACAGACATGTAGAATCTCACATCGAGTCTGTCCAGCACCATGTACATATACATATGCCTGTGCCTTTGACTTTAGTATCACTATACCTATGATCAGTGAGATGTGATCATCAGTAAACAAACACACCGGTCTTAATACATTATTATTGTCCCTTAATAATAATACTCGACTAGGGACCTTTAGAAATATTGATATTATTTTCATAATCTCATTTTTAAGTCACGTACTAAGAGATATAGAATTACATATCATATTCCAAGGACATTTATTAATCTAACATTTATATTACAGTAAATTAAGAATTAATAAATTATAAAGGGAATAATCGATAGAACATAAACATTAATGATCCAAATGTCTTAAACTAAAACATCATAGTGTTGTCTCTTGGGAACAAACACTAACAAATATATACTTCCCCGAATATCATGTGTTCGTTAATTTATCGTCCTAAACACTATTCACCTCAATAACACGGAACCACTAACCGAACACTAAATTTAATATCCGTAAAAGATTTGAAATATTTTTTTTAAAATTTAGTGAGTATCGTATTCAACCCCCCCCTTCTACGATACTTCGGGACCTAACAATCTTAAAGACACAATAAATGTCATATTAATTATACTTGGAATTCTTGTCTAAATCCCAATACAAAAATGGGTTGATCAAGCCCTGTCACAAACTAAAGACGACCCAAGTCGTCAAGGTCCAGGAGCGGAGGTCGTCAAGTTCTATAATCACAAGTTGTTCATGGACTATGCCCAATACGGTTGAAAGACCAGTGGCGTGACATCGAACATTGTCACTAAATCCTACAAAAAAAGGATCTAGAATCTCTTGCCTTATCATCTAAGTTGGAGACTTGTCCACTAAGTCTTCCAACACAAGTCTAACCCTAGACTCACCTTTATATAAAGGGCTCTACCCCTTAACCTAGAACTACATTTTGACTTGATTCTCTACAACACAGAGATACGTAGGCATCTTGTGAGGACAGCCAGTCCACGACCACAAGCGCAACCATTAAAGCTCGAAACTTACAAACCCTAGCATTAAATATAAACTAACCCCTGATTTTTATTCCATTAGAATATTATAATTTCTATTTGAGATATAAAAGATTTATCGGTTAGCTTGGAGGTATTTACGAAAATGATACAAGGATATTGTAATTTGTATTTTTATGATTAGAATTTTTAATAGAAGCTCATTACAACTTTAAAGGGTTTAATTCACATCACACAGCCGACCATGGATTAGATCACCAAAATCCAAAACCTAAATAACCAAAGTTATTAGGACAAAAGATGATTTAACAATTAACTAGTTTTAGTATATGAACACTATATAATGTTATGATTGAAACCAAAAGAACCCATTTAACATATATCTTCAATATATAAAAGCCCAACATGGATAGTGAGACAGTTTACTCTCGCGAAATTATAGATCTGCCCGTGATTTTTTTAAAAAAATATTTTCAGTTGGAATCGAACCTGAGTATACTCATTCATCTATATGTCTTTATACCACTACACCAAATTATCACTTGTATTTTTTATCATACATATTATACGTGAGTGTCGTTTAATACTAAGACATTTTATTTAACTTTAAACATAATTATTGAATTATTTGTGGAGTTATAACAAATTAAATATAAATACAAGTTCAAACATAATACATTAAGAGAAAAGTTCAGTGGAGACCAGGTTTTAATTGGAGACTTGGAGACCTAATCCTCACCATTTATTTATGTTCAATCCGATGGTTGTTATTATTTTGCTTTCTTTTGTTTATCAAGTTGGTTTAGGGTAGTTTAGTTCTACTATATCATATGTATTACATAAATAGTTATATATACAGTGCTAACGTAGTTCCCGTGCGGCAATACATATAATTATATAATTATATATTGTTGTTATATAGTTCACATGCATTTATCCTTTTATCACATTACCTGTAAATAGAAATTTGAATGAATAAAATTTATATTAATTTAGAAATAATTGAAATTTCTCTACACTGTGTTCTATTTTTTAATATAAATTTGTTGATGCTTCTAATATAAATATTGTTTTTTTGAAAATATTGTTATTTTAATTTACTTAGTTTATATTATTATACCTTTAAATAAATGAGAAACTAGAAAATTAAAAATCTAAATTGCACACAAAAATTTGAACGCTATTGTATTAAAGTCGTTAATATAGCTTTCATTAACTTATGATGTAAAATGAAACTAAGAATTAAAATATGAATTTTATATATAAAAAAAATTCTTCAAAATAATAGCGACTCAATTTTTTTTCTCTGCTTAAATACGTGTAATAAATGTTATTAATTCATGAAAAATGAATAAAAAATCATTCGGTATATGCGATGCACTTTATTCTATTATTTCATTATGTATTAAACAAATAGTCTTCCATGTTTTCATGGAATTCATGGAAGAAAACTTATGCTTGTGCACTTTGTAGTTGCAAGTACAAGTCAATATTCTGCTTCTGCTTTCATTATTAGAGTGGTGCACACATATTATACAACCCACAAAATGCTTGAGAAATTGGATGCATAATCTTTAAATTGCACGACAATTTTTTCCAAGTGCTATACTTCTTATTACAGTTGCAGTGCAGGACATCTTTTTCAAATGCAGGACTTTCTTCTCCGACCAAATAAACGATAATAGTTGTTTAAATATCTTGGAAAATCTTGCAATTTAAATTAATAAATGTGTGTACTGCAAAGCGTGACCGTGGGTCTTCCAGTTGAATGAGACAATTACAAGCCTTACAGAACTTTGCCACTGAAAGTCACAATATTTACGAGCAGTAAAATTTGTTAAGATTTTTGCCGGGAAGTGTATTGTACGTGTCATGTAATCCGACGGCTATTATTGAGTCTCCAGGGTCTCCAATTAAAAAGGGTCTCCATAGAACCCAACTCAATACATTAAAAAATCATTATTTTTATTACTAATCATTTTTCAAGTTTAAAAATATGGTTTAAACCTTTTTATATAAATTAAATTTAACAAATTCCTATTTTTTTAATATTTACTAAAATATAATCACACACACACATGTACATATATATATACATATATATAGGGCTACTCTAATGAGAACCTCATATTGAGAACTAAGAATCATGTGGAATTCTTATATTATATATAATTTTTGGCCCTAAGTCACTATCAAGCAGCAACATCATATTTTGATTTATTTAGTTCGTGATAAACATCCATTCACATTATATCTATACCTACAAATATATTGCCCATTAACCAAACTTTATGTATCTTTTGTTTACTACGAAAACTCAATACCACTTAATTTCACAAAATAAATTAAAATCGGGTGAGGTAAAATTTTGCAAGATCTAGAACATCAAAAGCCACGTCGCTAAAACATGACTATTAGAGTCACTACAAACGTTATTCCTATCACTACCATCTTTAGCGTCTTGATTACCAATCTCCTTCTCACACAACTCTTTTTATAATTTATCCCCGATCACCTCCACTCACTTCCGTCTAATCACCATTTTTAAATTTATTTTTCCCATACATGTTCTATACCAACACTGCACTCAATCTAAATCAGTAACATTCAATACAAATCACTAAAAATTCAACACAAAGCACCTAAATACAAGAAACAATTCACTAGAAAAATAAGTTAAAATCACTTATATGCCCCTTTCTTTATCTTGATTCACTAATTTTATGCTTCTCATCATCAGATTTTATGTTTTCTTCATCATTTCTATTATTTAATGTCACGATTTGGTGGATGTGATTTAACATAAACTCCACCGTACCAAATGATATCTTAATTAAAAAATAAGACATGAATTTAAACATCTACATAAAATTAATATCTTCAAATTACATACCAAAACTGAAGAATAATGAGGAATGCGAATTTGAGAAATAAATGTGAAGAAAATGAAATAGATCTATGAAGAGAATTAGTTAAGTTAAAGATCAAAAATTATGCACCAAGAATTGGAGAAGGGAGATAATGATGGATGAAAGATGATGAGAGAGGATATTGATGAAAAGGATGAGAGAGGATATGCGTATGTACTGAATATATGTATCAGGGAGTCATAAAAATGTATGGTTCATAATAGAAATAGCTTAAAAAACAGAGGGCTCAGATTAAGTCTCGGTTCACATTTTAACCAAGGGTCTCATTTGAGCACTTACTTATATATATATATATATATATATATATGCATTTGTTCAAATGAAACTAAAGCTTAAAATGAAAACTAGAAACTAATCTACACCCTTAGATCAATCTAATCTAATGGCCCCCTACAGGCACCACACGAATTTAGACTACACCCTCCCACACAAAATCTCAGCTTTCCCCTCCGTTTTTAATTTGATTTTTCCCGTCAAAAGATATTTTTTTTAAAAAATCCGACTTCACTGTATTTATCTCCATCTCTCAAGGATCGATTTGCATATCATATGTGTTATATTTCGACGTGATTTAAAAAAAATTATTTTAATTTCTAATTTTTATTATAAGGATATTTCTAGTGGAACAACTATATATATATACCAGCAGTATTCGAAATCATAGTTTGACCTATTTTTTTAAAAAAAATGGAAATACTTCATTTTAATTTAAAATCGAAATCTGATCCATTTTTTGAAAAATATTCATCATTTGGCTATGTGAACCGATTCATAGTGTAGATTTAGTCCACTTAAATTAAGGGTCGATGAAGACATCTTATCAATATGGCGAAAGGCTTTTAATGTCTTATATCAGTAAATTATGTTTGGTTTTTTTATAAGATTAATTCAAAAACTAATATGTATCATTTGACAATTGTTATCTACACATCGCACACAACAACCTTGTACTAAAACTTTAGTACGAGAACATTAATGTTGGACGGAGACATCGTCGATTCCAAAAATAACAAATTTCAATTATTTTACGCCCATAAAAATCTAACCTACACAAATTACAATTAGTAATGACAAATCTTTGGCTCAAATATCACATATACCAAAAATATATTTCCTAACTAGAATCATCAAAGCCTGAAGAGAAAAAATAGTTAACATTGCACAATATTTTATCACTCAACGGTAAAAAAAATTCACTAAGTATAAGCTGATATTTTTTGTACAATTCAAATAAATTATGAAGGAATACATTTTATTTTCTAAAAAAACCGCGCAAACTGAAATTCAAAAATTATATACTCTATATTACAAAACATTGCTAAAAAATGGCCCGTGCCTCGCACGGGCTATTATGCTAGTTAAACTTAATAAACTAAAGGGTCCTGTTCCCTGACAATCATGGGCCAGGGAACTTTTATCTACCACATCACTTCATGACCGTTGGATCAACGATCCAACGACCAGGATTTAAAAAAACCCGCTCCGCGCAAAATATCCGCGGAAAGGAGAGCTTTCACGTATATTATGCGTGGAACAGCTGTCCATTCCGTGGATATTATGCACGAAAGGACTATACATGCAGTTCAAAATCCTAAAACGATCACACTTTCATTTTTCTGCCACTTTTGTCAAACTGGAGAGCAAATTTGTGGGATTTATTGTTTTTGTTCATCCTTACTCACTAATTTCCATTTGGTAAGCTAAATTTCTTGCTTTTTTCTTGCTTTCATTCTGGATAAGTTGTTTGCTAGATTTGAAGGTAGAAAAGTTTTGAAAAGAAGTGATAAAGTTTTTAATAATGTTGTAAATAATGAAGTTGTTGCTGCTGAAAACTCATGCATGATCCCATTTTCTTCACAAAATAATCTTATCACAGAATTCTTGAACTCAGTTCCATTGTCTCTCCTGATTCTTCTAACTTTGAGATCAGGATGATTGTTGACTTGTCTTATGTGACTGATGATGATTTCATTGGCTACATCTTTGGATTTAAGAAAATATGTCCAAGAGAACTTTGAGAAATTATCCACAATTACTAGGCAATATCTTTTCTTTGAGATAGATAACACATTGACTGGTCCAAATAAATCCATGTGTAGTAATTGTAAAGGTTCTTCAATTGTTGAATAAAACTTCTTTTTGAATGATGCCTTGATGTGCTTTCCTTTTTGACAGGCATCACACAATCCATCCTTTGAGAATTCCACTTGAGGAATGCCTCTTACCAAATCTTTCCTGACTAGTTCATTCATAATCTTGAAGTTAATATGAGACAACTTCTTGTGCCATAGCCAACTTTCATCTTGACTTGCCTTGCCGAAGAGACAAGTGACAGATTCTGCATTTGATGAGTTGAAGTCAGCTGGATACACATTTCCTTTTCTCACCCCAGTGAGAACCACTTTGTTGTTTTTCTTGTTGGTCACAACACAGTCTTCAGTGTTGAATGTAACTGAGTTTCCCTTATCACAAAGCTGGCTTATACTCAACAGATTATGCTTGAGTCTATCCACTAGGGCAACTTCCTCAATGATGACATTGTCTTTAGAATCAAGCCATATCCCATAGTATAACCCTTGTTGTCATCTCCGAAAGTAATACTTGGGCCAGTTCTCTCCCTGAACTCAGTGAGCATGGTAGAATCTCCAGTCATGTGCCTTGAGCACCCATTATCCAAATACCAAAGATTCTTTTTGTTCCCCTAATTACTGGATGAACTGACCTCTGTTTCATCTGATTAGGCCTTAAGTGCTAGATTTAAATAGCTTGTATCATCATCCTCCTCTAATCCATCAACAGGCCAATCATTTTCTTTAGTTAGAAAGGCCATTTCCTTCTGTTTGAGCAACTCAAAGTATTTCTTTTTGTAATCAACAGGCTCAAACTTCTTTTTATCAGAATCAGGCTTTCTACACTCACTTGCAAAATGACCACTCAAGCCACACTTGAAACATTTAAATTTTACTTGTCAACCATGTTTCTGTTTGACTTGGGTGCTCCAAAATTCTTCTTGAATTTGAGCTTCGCAAACCTACTGGATAGAAAAGATAGATGCTCATCTATGTCATCCATATCATCTTGACTAAGATGGTCTTCATGTTCCGCTACTATCCCTTTTCCTTTGCCTTCATAAACTCTAGGGTTTGGTGCAAATTCCACAACTTTTACCCTTATCTCTTTCTCTCTCTCTTGCTCAACAACCAGTGCAATAGATCCTCCCTTCCTCCTTCCTTTCTCCAGCTTCTCATCTTGCTCTATTTTAAGCTCATAGGTCTTTAGAATCACATACAGTATGTCCACGTTAAATTCCTTATAATCTTGAGAGTTTCTTAGTGAGACTGTCATAGGCTTCCATTCCTTTGGTAAAGATCTAAGGAACTTGAGGTTTGAGTCCTTTATCTGATAGACTCTTCCATGCAGCTTTAGAGCATTTAGCAGTTTTTGAAACCTACTAGAGATGTCAGTGAGTGACTCACTTTCTTCACTATGAAAATGCTCATATTGCTGAATTAAGAGTTGCATTTTATTTTCCCTTACTTGCTTATTTCCATCACATATAATTTGAATTATATCCCAGACATCCTTAGCAGTTTTGCAATTGATGATATTGTCAAACATGTCACCATCAACCCCATTAAACAAAATGTTCATGGCCTTCTTATCCTTATGAACTTGCTCAATATCTGAATCAGACCATTCTGCTCTAGGCTTTGGGATAGATGGCTCATTTCCTGTAGCAACTCTTATAGGGACATGAGGACCTTTATCAATACAGTCCATATATTCTTCTTCTTGAGAGAGGAGATGCAGGTGTATTTTCACCTTTCAGTGGTGATAGTTGTCTTTGTCCAGAACTTGAATTTTTACTCCAACATCTTTTTTACTCATCTTGTTAGTTGTTGTGATCTTTAAACTCTATGTACTTCAAGAGCTTGCTCTAATACCAATTGTTATTCCCAAACAATCTAACAAAGAATTACAGAAAGGGGGTTGAATGTAATTCTAGTTTCTTTTTGAATTTAAGAACTGTTATATCTTAAATATATAATTGTGTTTGATTTAGCTAAAGTGTTGAATGAAAATATTGAGGAAATCAGACACAAAGTAATTATCACAAGTATTTAAAAACTTTCTGATGGATGGAACATTTCCACCAGAGATATATATAAAATCAATAACTCTGTGATGCAAGGTTTTCCCACAGCTGCTTACAAGTAGAACTTACAAAAAACTGAGAAATTCTTCACAGATACAGCTTTATCTATTTCTCTAGTTGATTGCTTACTTACTTGAATCCCTATTTTTTTACTTGCTACACTTGGTTTATATATCACCAAGTTACATGTTAAAAAGACAAACAAATAAGATAAAATGTTTTTTAATCTAATAACATGCTTCTTCATTTCTCTATCCAGCATCTTTGAATATATTCAAGTTAGCATGGAAATGGAAATGCTTTTTTATTCTCTAAAACCTGTAAATAGGCTGCCACATTCCCTTTGCATCTAATCAACCCATGTGACTGTCAAGTCACTATCAACTGTAATTTGAATTAGAACATCCATTGAAACTTTATTGGATCATCCGTTGAAACTTTCTTGAATCATCCGTCGAAGCTTCATTAGATCATCAGTTGAATGTGACTTGGGTCATCCGTCGAAACCTTGTAGAGTCATCCGTTGAAAGTCTTCCATAGCAGTTAACTCTATTTCACTTATGCAAAATTACAAGGCATCTAATATTTACAATTAACCAACCTATTTTGCATATCAAACTAATAGTCAACATGACTTTGAATATCCTACAACTTCTAGATCTCTAAGGTACTGTAGAATGCAGAAATGTGTTACAAGGCTTATTAATACATAAGTTACTCTCTCAACGGATGTTAAAGTGATCATCCGTTGAAAGCTACAAATTCACTAAATTAAATCTAATAAGGTGTTTTATTTAACTTATCATCAAGTACATAACATATTCCTAACAAAGTTGTTACACCCAGATTGTAACAACCCCAAATCTGGGGTCAAGATTTGGTGTCACTAAACAATCCTTACATAGAATAAAGAAATAAATAAATAACCCCTTGAATCCGGATCGTTTACAGGTTATGGTATGAAACAAGAATCTAATCTTCTACAACTTACAACAACTAATATACAATTGTAAATACCTCTGAACTAATGCTCGAATCATATTCTTCTAACTTCTTCAACCTCTCGCAGCGGAGATTTCTCGATCTTCTGCTGTCTATCTAAGCTATTCATTTTGTATCCTTATCTGTTTCTGGCAGAAATAAGAATTAACAAAGCAAGAGTGAGCCAAAAATGCCCAGCAAGTATATAATTTGAGTCTTAAACATTAATTTCAAAGAAAACTTTCAGACAAAATCTCGGAAATATTTTGAAGAGCGAAACACGAAATCATTTAAAGGATATACTTTATCAACTTAAAATCAATTTGATTTGCATTGCTATAAATCACATAGGACATAATGACATTTTTGTCAGAGCTTTTAGAGATCGCGTGTTTTCAAAATAGCTTCTGGTATCATTTCATAATTGAGCAATGGATGCAATAACTATTCATAAAACGACGTTCAAGAAATTCCTAACTATTCAGTATCCATCATTATCGACTAAGTTTCCATAGACTTAGCCTGCTAAACCAGCCTGATAAGGACGGGTTGAATAATTAAGAAGATCTCAATTCATTCGAGATCCTAACTATCACTGAGCAACTAATGCTGCAGCAACAATCTGAACCTCGAATATATTTAGAAACATTGTAATTTCCCAAAACTGAGTGCTAAGAAAGAATAACTTTAACTTATAATCACATTTTATTTCAAGAGGGAATGCCATTAATGGCGATCAACAATAAATTAGACTGGACACTAGAACCAACATATGCACTATAACCTGCTGATCAGTCAGGAGATAGTGCGGATCTATACCCAACTGCATAGACCCAACCAACATATGGGGCACCCAGGCAACTATGGCCTAAAGGGGTCCGGTCCATCTCCGGCCCATAGGATCCAGCTCATCACTGGTCCTCATAATAACCGTCCAGCCCGTAGAGTATTTTGATATCAAATCATTTTGATTTCAAAACATCCCAAATTAGGGTTCGCAAATAACCCGAACGAATGGGAATTTGCTCAAGAGAGTAATCAAATTATAGAAACAATAATGGAAAGAACTGGCATAATAAGAGTAATTGGAGCGAAATATAAAACAGTTTAACTATTCTGAACTTAGAATAGGAGCGAATAAATATTTACAGTATTTAAGGAGAAAGGTTAGGAATACTTGCAGTATTTAAAAGAAAATTAAGAATACTTGCAGTATTTTAAAAGAAAAATCCAGAATACTTGCCTCAATAAGCTTTAACCGCTATTGACTTTGGTTCGACTTTGATCGTTCGGCTTTATCGTCAAACTACTATCCTATTCTGGATACGATCCCAACATTCAGACCCTTTTGTTGGAACTTCATTGATCTTGACGTCTAATCACTAGATCGTTCCTAGTCCGAGGTCAAATCTCGGGTCTTCCGTCTAAAACCTACATGGTTGAAATACCCTAATTCAGATAACCGCTTAAGCTTAACATCAAATCGTTACTTTATTCTACCCATACGATTTCATAACCGAATTCATATTTATATGTATTATCGAAATACACATAGCAATTATGGTTCACATTTTCGAAAATCGGTTCGGTATTTAATTTCGGAAAATACGTATATTTGTCGTTTTGAAATATAGGGTAATCGATTATTCACAAAATATCTTGTCACGTCACGCAAATTGGTTTCATAAAGTTCAATTATATCCTTGTTCGACGTTAGCGACAATTACAGGTTACGTTCCCGTATTTTCGGAATTTATTTTCCCGAAAATCGGGCAGCGTTTCCTTTATTTATCGGCCTACCCATCGAAATCAAATCGACTTCAAATCAAAACAACAGCCACAACATAATTCAATCCATATCAACAATCCGATCACCACAACCACACCCAACACCATTCGCAATCCCAATCACCGACACAACTCGGTTATTAATTATTTTTATTCGTATTTTTATTCGTATTTTTCATTTCGCAATTTATTTTATCACCTAATTTTTATTTGATTATAATTTAGGACTCAGATAAAAATCATCATCGCCCACCGTTGGCTCGCCGAAGCTCATCGCCGACGGCGATAAAATTCGCGGGTTTCCGTTTATTACGGACATCCAACACGAATTCCATCGATTAATTTTTCTAATTATTAAAATAAATATGCGAATAATCGTCGAAATTTATTCAAATAATTACAATACTAATTATCAGACAATTTCATCAATAATTCGAAATCAGATTCGGACATTTACAAGAATATTCGAGTAAATCGAGTTAATCGAGCAGAATAAACGCAACAAAGACACAAGAAGGCAACAAAGTCACAGGACACAATCACAACCACGCGCCACGCGCCACCACAACGGAAAACAAAAGGAAGAACGGCCAGAACAGGCCGGAAACACCACACACACCCGCTCACACCCTGAGCACACACACACGAAACGCTACGCACACACAGATAGATACACGTATATGTATATACACAGAGAAGCAATCGGAACCACCAAGCCTTACCGGACTAGGCGGTGGCGGCAACGGAATCACAGAAACCGGAAGAGAGGGAAGAAAGGGGGAACACAGGGAGAACAGAAGAGGAGAACAAGAGAGGAGAGACTTGAGAGGAGGAAGAGATCGAGTAGGTCGGGAGAGAGACAGAGATTTCAGAGGGATTGATCAGAGGGGAAAGAAAGAAGAGGCGGTGGTGTCGAACAGGGGGGTAGATTAGGTTTTATATTAATTTCTTTTTTTTTTTATTTGTTAATTTTGTTTTAATCCCGTCTTTTGAAAATACGGGTTCCGTTGGTTCACCGAAATGACTATCATATCGAAAATATTGCGTTGGGCCGCGCACGGGTCAAACCGTAATCCGGATCGAAAAAGTCAAAACACGGAAAATGTCCGGAATTACCGGATTAGGTTAGGAAGGAGGTTTCGGAAGAGTTTCGGGTTATAAAAACGTAAAAATGATTGAAGTCGGCTGATTCCCGGCTTTATAAAATAATTTTGTAATTATTCAGAAAATAATTAATAATTTCATAAATTATTATAAAATCATCTAACACTCCAAAAATTACCTGAAAAATACCTTAATTATCTATATTTTATTCTGAACATATTAAAATTAACATACTCACATTTTATTACATACAAACATTCAAATATTATTATCAAACACCAGATAATTCACCAAAAATTCATATAATATTCACATAATAATCATATATTGATATAAATAATTATACGATTTTTCCCAGATGTTACATCCTTCCCCCCTTAAAAGGATTCTGTCCTCAGAATAATGCTAAGGAATAATACCATTATTTTTCAAATATATAACTTTCATTTTCTCAGGTTAATCTCTCAACCTCATAATAATTTTTTTTTTTTTATAACTTTAACGTATAACACCAATCTTTCCTTTATAGCCTCTTGCTAACATCATATTTTATTTATTGCTTGCATAACTCAATTCAACTCTCTATCTCCTATATATATTGGAGCTAACCTACTCCTTCCGAATATCTACAGATAAACGCCTTATGAATACGCTGTATGGGTAACGGTGAAACCAATTCACTTCTACTTATCATGTCTATTTACTACTTAGGAGGAGCAACATAATACATCTTAATTCTCTTTTTCTTTCTAATTCTAGTAACTCGTGCCTACATGCATTTCCCATTATTACTCGGTGTTGAATCTCGTCCTCATATGTTTCTTCGTTCAAATAATCTAATTTGTAATCACTTCCTATCACACTGGAGGTAACCGTTCCTGTAATCTTCTTCTTCATTTGTAAATGATACACGGGAACCGGGGCGCATTGGCTTTCTGACGTTAACTATGATATTCCCCAAGTACCTTTCCTATAATTCCTCGGTCTCATTATTTTAATCACAATTTAGCGGTCTTTCACTGACATTAAATCTGTCAGTTACTTACATAACCTGAATCACCCTTCATTTTTATACGTAGGGAACGAAATTACCTTTCTCAGCCATATATATTTAAATATCTTATGAACTCGTTATGCCTATAACAAAAGGGTCAGCTCATTCGTAACCGTTCTATCTATCTCATTGTCTTGATGGATTAACTTGAGTTATACCAATATGATTTTCTTTCTAATTTTAACAATTTGCGATTATGCACCTTCTATTTTCCTGACTGTTCAACTTTACTTCTCGCGTCTCCTTCTGTTTGGTTAATCTGGCCTATAATTGTTTTTAATCGTATTCGAGAACCTTTAGTTGGTTTCTTGTACTTTCACTCCGTATCCGCCCGGTATACTAAACTCATGGCGTTTAATGCTTAGAAATGTTTTGAATATATTAAAACTAACAATTAAAAAGGCAATCTCGACCATCGCATTTAACTCACCATTTTGTAGTATTTTTCAATTTTTTTTTTTAAACAAATAGATTCATCAAGTGAAATCTTTTACTCTTTAAATAGAATATTAATTTGGAATAGAATGAACCATAACTTTATTCAAAACCGAACTCTTGGTACTAATACTAATTTTATTGTCATATTAAATTAGATATAAATATGAACTTTGATGCTAACAACGTTCCATACTGAAGTCAACACCAATCATCTATATTAATACCACCTTTGATATTTAACAACAAAATAAGTATCAGTATATTCCAGAAGTCGGATCAAACCTGCTCTCAATTTCTAACTTTTCCTATCCCTTTATTCATTCCCCTGCTTACATGCATTCTTGGAACGAACTCCTATTTTCAACTATCGACGTTCCATCTTATTCTCTTAATAGTTCTGGCACAACCGACGTTCCCAACTTATATATTTTCTGGATTATTTTATAAAATTTCTTTATCATCCTTTTGATTTCACTTCTTGTCTTGATTAGTTCTTTGTTTTCATTATTCATTATCTTTTTTGTTATACATAACAAATTTCTTTTTCTTAGTAATATTACTCTGTTTATTATTGGATAGGTCATTTCTGAAGTTCACACTGGAATGAAGGCTTCTATATGTACTATTTAAATTCTTACTAATAGAATTATCGAATTTCCTCGGTAGCTAATTTCTTATCCTTGCTTGGTGTATCACAAATCGCGTGTTTGACTTCTCTTCATTGACTATCATCTCTTTTCCTGAGTTCACCTACGGACTTCATCAATCTCCGTCTTTCATTGGATGCTTGAATTTGCGAGCTTTCCATTATTCTACAGCAACTACTATTCAACCGCCGTTCAAAAGAAGTGTACATTCAAATATTTTATTAATTCGTCATTCGATATGGGTACACACCCAAGTTTTTCCTGGAACGCTATTGCATATGATATAATTTCTTGGTTTTATCTCATACCTTCCGGTCTTGAAATATTCTTCTTACTAGCATGAACCAATAACTTCCTATTCCTTTTTATTCATCAAAAAGAGCATATTCTTCTGGATCACACCTTACCCCTGATTACAATAACATCACGTTAATTGAACTAGGCCTTTTAATTTACGTTAACGCCATTACTTTCTCCAAATTTCTTATCACTCTAATTTCGGATCTGGAAATCATGTTAGAGTTTGACTCAATCTAATTGGAATCGATTTCCATTTAACTACCCATTAGTTGGCAAAGTGGATCAATCAACTCCTTTAAATGATCACTTAAACCAAGTGCTGACTAGCTAATTGGAATCAAAGACCAATTACATAAAGTCGGTTTTGGTCATAACAACTTTCTCAAGCACCGAGATTGCAATTATTTGAAGTACTGACGAGAACGATAATATATTTCTTTGTTCTTAACTATAGGATAATTTCTGAAAATTTGGGCAGCACTGCCCCAATACCATTGACTACCAGTCGGATTCAAGCCGACATCATCAATCAACCAGATCATCCACATTCATATCCACCCACTTTTATTAACCAAAATCATCAATTCCCACAATTCACCTTTAATCGGCATCTGACTAGCATAGCATATTTCTTCTTAATTGGGATTGGGTCTGAAACCCATAATGATTAATATAACCATATATTCCTCAATTCTTTTTAGAATATTATGAATTGTTCTTAATGAATTCAAGGTTTGATTTCATGATTCTGTTAATTTATTTCTGACCATTATTAATCGATTTATCTTTTAATAACTACGCATGGTCTTCAGTATTACCGTCACAATCTCGTAGATTCTCAATCATTAGATCATTATTTCTTGAAAAAAATTTCACAATCGAGTCACCATTGCTTCATTTCCACTTATGGCTTCACACCGAACTTTCGTCACTGACCAGGGTATGAGCATTAAATTCACCATCACTTGTTTACGCAAGTTAGAGATCTTCACAACTTCTTAAAGAACACGTTCGAAGTTCGATTACATTTAAGATTTCCCCCATCTTGAATCTTCACGACAAGTATCTTCCAGTGACGAAGGGATGTTTCACGTCGTAATTGCATGTCAGAGTCATTGCTCAGAATTTCCTTGATCTTTGATCGTCGTCCCGATTCTCGTTTGCTCCGTTTGAGCACACAACTTCATTTCCTTATTTTATACGATTTGCTAACCATTCATTTTGCGTCGAAACCCTCTGGTTTTGAGGTGCATTACGTTAACGCAATCTACCATGCTGATGAGATCCTCGTAACACGAACAACTATCGAATTTAATGTCTTTGTCATGACCACGTTGTCGGTGTGTCCATTCTTCCTTGCTCGCAAATGTCCACCATTTATCGATTTGCAGCCGTATCTATGTTCGTTGTATGGTTCCACGTATCACACTATTTCATTTCTTATGAAATCGTCAGAGATTAGACTTTGCGCAAGAGGAGAGTTTGTGAACATGATTTTGATTGAAAGACAGAATAAGGAATAACAATACAGCAACCGATTGGAAGAATTTGTAAATCAGAAAATTGAAAGAAGAAAAATGAGTAAAGAATGAGACAACCATATTTGTACTCAAGATGGCCAATCTTTCATACTATATGGCATACAGCACATGATTAGGTGGCGTCCCACCCGACTTTTCGTCATTTCGACAAAACGTCATATCACAGCACTGTTGTCTCAATCAGAAATCAAGGATTCGAAAAGAGAAACAATTCAGAAGGAATACAATAAATTTTCTTTCGTTTTCGCCTCATATAATTTATCAACAGAAGAAACTCAGTCGTATTCACGAATCAAGATAAACATATACTATCGTATTAGAATAAAGAATATTAGTGTTGATCACCTTCCATGCTTCACCTATATCTGTCTTCAGGATCGTGCGAGTACAGGTTCACGATTCAAGTCACATCATTGCTTCGAAGTGCTATCTGGAATGCCTTTACATCAAATGCTTCAATAATTTGATCTTAATCGCGTCCTCCCGAAATTTATAATCACGGCTTCAGATTTCATCTATGTCGCGTAAAATACCCATCGATCACGCAATGCCTCAATTTCGTCGATAAAATACGATTCTTCTCTAATCATCTAGAAGATTCTGCCATTTCCTTCAATCATCCTCCGTCCATTCGAATCACGAATCTCGTTAAATTTTAATAATTTCATGAATTGGGGTAAATAATATTTTAATATGTTGATTTAATTATTGATTTTATTAAACAACGTTTACTTTCATTTTTCACAGCAAACCTTAAGCCTTCTCCCTGCTGGTGGGTCTACTTGGTCCTTTGAATTAACAACACTGAGTCTAATTCCATTCTTCTTTTTAGGTCATTTTCTGTTTATAATAACAAGAACATAAGCAGTAATTTGACAACCAATTTGTAAAACTCATATCATGTAAAAATCTTCTGAAAGTTGATTAAGAAAATCTTTTCTGAAATCTCATTTTAAAGTTTTGGAAATCAAATATTTGGTCGTCATTACTATATACATTACTTGCTATATATTTTTTTTTTATGGTTTACCAATGACATGTCTAATTAAAATAATGTCCATATAAGGGTCTCTTCACTTTGGTACCTCTTCTATATTTCCTCGGATTCAGCTCGCACTGATTAGTCGCCGAAACTTCATTCGCCATCGTAAATCATTGTATTCGCAATTCTATCACAACACTGACGTTTAGTACTATCTTTAACATTCCTGTCGTCGTCCTTGACGTTATGCTCACAACCACTCATGCGATTCGATGTTCTGTCTGTAGATAAGGGCGCATCTTCTTGCTAGTTGTACCTATACCTAGTAAGGTAAATATTGTTCCGTGCGCAGCTTCCGATAAGTGATAAGAATCTTCTCGCAACGGTGGTGCCTTCGAAACGCGCAATGTTGGTTCTTCATCAGCTTCCATCAACTGGTTACCTTCGGCGTGGAGCTCGTCTTACTACCTAATTCTAAGTTAAATCGTACTGAAACTCACGAAGTTCTCACAAGACTCAATCGCATTTTCCTTAAAACCACATGAAAGTAGGGTAACCTACCCAGTCTCCGTCGATCTGTCGATTTCTCATTACTATAGCATCTGAGAACTCAATATACCTATAATGTTGTGATATTCGCCTTACACTTTCTCAGCAATCCTATCTTACCAACTCCGGATCGGATCTGCTAACCCTAATTCGCACTCAACTCAACTTAACCTGAGTATGCCTAGGGTCTTTCCTATCCTGTACGACCTATCATTCCTATCTTACTCTCACCTATTCTTATTTCAGTGACCAATAACCTGCAGCTCTGATACCAACTGTAACCATCCCAAATCTGGGGTCAAGATTTGGTGTCACTAAACAATCCTTACATAGAATAAAGAAATAAATAAATAACCCCTTGAATCCGGATCGTTTACAGGTTATGGTATGAAACAAGAATCTAATCTTCTACAACTTACAACAACTAATATACAATTGTAAATACCTCTGAACTAATGCTCGAATCATATTCTTCTAACTTCTTCAACCTCTCGCAGCGGAGATTTCTCGATCTTCTGCTGTCTATCTAAGCTATTCATTTTGTATCCTTATCTGTTTCTGGCAGAAATAAGAATTAACAAAGCAAGAGTGAGCCAAAAATGCCCAGCAAGTATATAATTTGAGTCTTAAACATTAATTTCAAAGAAAACTTTCAGACAAAATCTCGGAAATATTTTGAAGAGCGAAACACGAAATCATTTAAAGGATATACTTTATCAACTTAAAATCAATTTGATTTGCATTGCTATAAATCACATAGGACATAATGACATTTTTGTCAGAGCTTTTAGAGATCGCGTGTTTTCAAAATAGCTTCTGGTATCATTTCATAATTGAGCAATGGATGCAATAACTATTCATAAAACGACGTTCAAGAAATTCCTAACTATTCAGTATCCATCATTATCGACTAAGTTTCCATAGACTTAGCCTGCTAAACCAGCCTGATAAGGACGGGTTGAATAATTAAGAAGATCTCAATTCATTCGAGATCCTAACTATCACTGAGCAACTAATGCTGCAGCAACAATCTGAACCTCGAATATATTTAGAAACATTGTAATTTCCCAAAACTGAGTGCTAAGAAAGAATAACTTTAACTTATAATCACATTTTATTTCAAGAGGGAATGCCATTAATGGCGATCAACAATAAATTAGACTGGACACTAGAACCAACATATGCACTATAACCTGCTGATCAGTCAGGAGATAGTGCGGATCTATACCCAACTGCATAGACCCAACCAACATATGGGGCACCCAGGCAACTATGGCCTAAAGGGGTCCGGTCCATCTCCGGCCCATAGGATCCAGCTCATCACTGGTCCTCATAATAACCGTCCAGCCCGTAGAGTATTTTGATATCAAATCATTTTGATTTCAAAACATCCCAAATTAGGGTTCGCAAATAACCCGAACGAATGGGAATTTGCTCAAGAGAGTAATCGAATTATAGAAACAATAATGGAAAGAACTGGCATAATAAGAGTAATTGCAGCGAAATATAAAACAGTTTAACTATTCTGAACTTAGAATAGGAGCGAATAAATATTTACAGTATTTAAGGAGAAAGGTTAGGAATACTTGCAGTATTTAAAAGAAAATTAAGAATACTTGCAGTATTTTAAAAGAAAAATCCAGAATACTTGCCTCAATAAGCTTTAACCGCTATTGACTTTGGTTCGACTTTGATCGTTCGGCTTTATCGTCAAACTACTATCCTATTCTGGATACGATCCCAACATTCAGACCCTTTTGTTGGAACTTCATTGATCTTGACGTCTAATCACTAGATCGTTCCTAGTCCGAGGTCAAATCTCGGGTCTTCCGTCTAAAACCTACATGGTTGAAATACCCTAATTCAGATAACCGCTTAAGCTTAACATCAAATCGTTACTTTATTCTACCCATACGATTTCATAACCGAATTCATATTTATATGTATTATCGAAATACACATAGCAATTATGGTTCACATTTTCGAAAATCGGTTCGGTATTTAATTTCGGAAAATACGTATATTTGTCGTTTTGAAATATAGGGTAATCGATTATTCACAAAATATCTTGTCACGTCACGCAAATTGGTTTCATAAAGTTCAATTATATCCTTGTTCGACGTTAGCGACAATTACAGGTTACGTTCCCGTATTTTCGGAATTTATTTTCCCGAAAATCGGGCAGCGTTTCCTTTATTTATCGGCCTACCCGTCGAAATCAAATCGACGTCAAATCAAAACAACAGCCACAACATAATTCAATCCATATCAACAATCCGATCACCACAACCACACCCAACACCATTCGCAATCCCAATCACCGACACAACTCGGTTATTAATTATTTTTATTCGTATTTTTATTCGTATTTTTCATTTCGCAATTTATTTTATCACCTAATTTTTATTTGATTATAATTTAGGACTCAGATAAAAATCATCATCGCCCGCCGTCGGCTCGCCGAAGCTCATCGCCGACGGCGATAAAATTCGCGGGTTTCCGTTTATTACGGACATCCAACACGAATTCCATCGATTAATTTTTCTAATTATTAAAATAAATATGCGAATAATCGTCGAAATTTATTCAAATAATTACAATACTAATTATCAGATAATTTCATCAATAATTCGAAATCAGATTCGGACATTTACAAGAATATTCGAGTAAATCGAGTTAATCGAGCAGAATAAACGCAGCAAAGACACAGGAAGGCAACAAAGTCACAGGACACAACCACAACCACGCGCCACGCGCCACCACAACGGAAAACAAAAGGAAGAACGGCCAGAACAGGCCGGAAACACCACACACACCCGCTCACACCCTGAGCACACACACACGAAACGCTACGCACACACAGATAGATACACGTATATGTATATACACAGAGAAGCAATCGGAACCACCAAGCCTTACCGGACTAGGCGGTGGCGGCAACGGAATCACAGAAACCGGAAGAGAGGGAAGAAAGGGGGAACACAGGGAGAACAGAAGAGGAGAACAAGAGAGGAGAGACTTGAGAGGAGGAAGAGATCGAGTAGGTCGGGAGAGAGACAGAGATTTCAGAGGGATTGATCAGAGGGGAAAGAAAGAAGAGGCGGTGGTGTCGAACAGGGGGGTAGATTAGGTTTTATATTAATTTCTTTTTTTTTATTTGTTAATTTTGTTTTAATCCCGTCTTTTGAAAATACGGGTTCCGTTGGTTCACCGAAATGACTATCATATCGAAAATATTGCGCTGGGCCGCGCACGGGTCAAACCGTAATCCGGATCGAAAAAGTCAAAACACGGAAAATATCCGGAATTACCAGATTAGGTTAGGAAGGAGGTTTCGGAAGAGTTTCGGGTTATAAAAACGTAAAAATGATTGAAGTCGGCTGATTCCCGGCTTTATAAAATAATTTTGTAATTATTCAGAAAATAATTAATAATTTCATAAGTTATTATAAAATCATCTAACACTCCAAAAATTACCAGAAAAATACCTTAATTATCTATATTTTATTCTGAACATATTAAAATTAACATACTCACATTTTATTACATACAAACATTCAAATATTATTATCAAACACCAGATAATTCACCAAAAATTCATATAATATTCACATAATAATCATATATTGATATAAATAATTATACGATATTTCCCAGATGTTACACAGATCTTCTTCGGATTGCAAGAACAGCCTTCGGCCTACCAAGAACGGTCTTCGGCTGCTATCTAAAAGGGAAGAGAATGCGGGGGATTTTCCCCATAATTCACCTCGGGTTTGAGAGTATGAATATGGTTATAGAGTGGGTTTAGAGAATACAAGAGAATAGAGAGTATTGAGAGAATGAATCTCATTATCTTACTTTTACAAGGGTATTTATATCCAGACTCACCATAAATTCCCGTCCGTTACCTCTGTAGTGAAGGCGAGCATTAGAGGAGTGAAAAAGGGACGTTATGATAGGGAAATCTCAACGGTTGGAGGAGTAATGGGCCTCAGCCTGTGGATCTCTATGGGCCTTCGGTCCGTTATGACGTTGGGCCTTCGGTTCAATAGTATGGTCGTCTAATGAGTCTTCATTCGTTGGGACTTATTGGGGCCATAGCTAACATGTCTATGTTCTTCGGTTGGGCCGATAGACATCGATCTCGACCCATCTTGGGGTGATGAAACCTTAGGGCGATCATTTCGGTTTTGCCTCAATCTCGTACAGACACATGGCAATGTTGTGGGTGTATTAACGGGACAACTGTTTATCACATTGTTCTATAACTCCATCCCAGCCGTTGAATTCCAACCTTTTATATAAGGGTCGTCCATTACAAAAAAGCCCAAAAGTCACCTTTTTGGCACCCAAATGTTTGGGTTTTTTAGGCGCCTATATATTTAGCTACTGTGTGTCTTTTTACTTTCTCTATCTTCCTTTTGTAATCAAACACAAACAATAACAAACTCTCCAGATCTTTCAACACAGGCAATAACAATTCAACCTTTCCCAACCATTCCATTCCGGTTAAGCAACATCTTCAAATCAGTAAGTGTTTCCCATAATTCTTTATGTTTTACATGCAAGTTGGTCTGTTATGTTTTTGCATGTAAGTTTTTATCATTTTTGGGATGTTTTCTGGTTTTCTTCTATTGGGTTTCTAATATTTGTGTATAGGGTATTTTTCTGGGTAGGTAGTAGACATTTTTTTGGGTTGTTTTTTTAGGGGCACCCACAGGGTTTAAAGAGGTCATATGATGTGTTCTTGGGCAAGAACTCCATTCAGGGGTTTTTGGTTGTAGAACAATCTTCGGGAGCCGACCCAGGGTGCTTGATTTTTTCTTTTTCCTTTCCTTATGAGTTTAAAGATGGCATATGAAGGACTCTGTGGGCAAAAACTTCCTTCGCGAAACCTTATTTGTAGAGCAGCCTTCGGGAGCCAACTCCGGGCGCTTTTCATTAAGAGTCGTTCGTTCGATCTTAGGACATGTACTCGGTCCCTTGTCTTTTTTTCAGTTTTTCTTTGTCGTTTATCCGAGTACATGGACTAATTTGTCTCTTTATTTTTGAAAACAGGGACATGGACCGAGCGAACACCCTTTCCGGGACTTTTACTTCCCAACCGAAGCGAACGGCAAAGGCCCTCCTCGGCTCGCTGTTGACGTACCCTGTGGCTAACAACCATTCGGAGCTGTCGAAGGAGCGGGTGGGGCAGATGTATTTCGACTACTCTGTCCCCCGAGGCTACTTTTTGTTGTATGCCGCCAAGGAAGGCGAACAGATCTACAACACTTCCGATGTGCCGAAGGGCTATGGAGACTGTGTCGTTGGTATCTCCGAAGCGGCGTTTAAATGCGGCTTCAGGGTGCCGCTGTTGAAGATTCCCAGGCATCTCTTCAGCAAAATGGGAATTGCTTTGGGAAAGATGGATCTGAACGGGTTCATCAACATTAACTTCTTCCACAACCGGTGCCTCAAGGCTGGCGTTCAGCCACTCACCCCGCTCTTTTGGTTCCACTACAATTTTCGGAGGAACTCCAAGTGTCTGAGTTTTTACAATATTGCTCGCCGAGCCGGCCGAGCAGACTGGACGGCTACCAACTCCAGTAACAAGACCACCCACACACACACACTTAGTGTTCATCAGCGGGACAAAGCTAGCCGAGATCTCTGTGTGGCGTGAGGTCAATCTTTCGGCTCTCTTGATGCCGAACTTGAGCGACGAAGAGAAAGACCTGTACGCGGCCTTGGTGGATGCGAAGGTAGATAAGCTAGGTCCGGAGGAGTTCCGGGACAAGGTTTGGATTCTTAGTTTATGGGGTAGGGGTAATAGTCTTTTCCTTCATCTTCCTTTTATTTATAGCTTGTCATATAACTGCTTTCTTTTTATTTCTTTATTCGGCCTTTTGTGTACTTTAACACTTGTAATACTTTTCTTAGACTGGCCTTTCTTCCGTCTTCTCCTTTTCAGTGTCTTCCAGGGAGGCCCTCATCGAGGGGAAGAAGGCTAGAGGCTGGGAAGAGAGCCGTCGAGGAGGCAAAGAAGACCGCTGAGGCAGGGAAGAAGATTATCCCATACCCTTTGGAGGCGGATACGGAGGAGGGGACCGAGGCCGACAGGGTGGTCCCACTTCAACAGGCCCTTCCGACTTTTCAAGACAGCCAAGGGGACGACCTGGAGTATATGGGCAAGGAAGGCCCCTCCAAGCGGCTTCGGAACTAGGATGGTGTCATTCAAACATTAATCCCCCAGTGTGCTGTTCTGACAACCGAACATACGGTCTACCCGACTAGGCAGGCTACAAAGGACATGGCTTCGGACCTCTGTCATGGTCTTTAGCTTCCGGCTGACAAGGCTTCTTTCACGGTAGCCTCTTCGACTGAAGCTTGCACGGAACTGATGTCCTTCTTATCTGTGGTAAGTATTTACTTTGCTTTTATTTGTTTAGTACTTCTTCATATTTTGTCCTTCGTTTATCTGACATATTTTTTGCATTGTGTATTTTTTGCAGGTCACTCCTTGGGTCGCTGCTGTGGAGGACAAGGTCCGAGATATGTAGGGCAGGATGGCTGAAGTAAAGGAGCTGGAGCGAAGGGCCACTACGGCCGAGGAGGGGCTCGGGAGAGTTCAAACCCAGAATAGGGTGCTGGTCGGCCAGGCCACGATGCTGCAGAATGATAAACAGCGGCTGGAGGGGGGTTTGGCCCGAGCGAATATATGGATCTCTTATAGGAATATCCAGCTGAAGAAGTCCTACAAGAAAAAGTAGCGGGACCAGACCGAAGAGCGGTGCTTCCAGTTCGACACTGATTATGTCCTGGAAAAGGCCCATGGCCTTAGATGGGATTATAAGCAGTTGCTGGAAGACAGCTTGGAGGACCGTATACGTCGGGCGGTCGTGGAAGCTCCCAAGGTCTCCTCTAGCGAAGACGAAGAGCTCTCTTACAAAGACCTTCAGCCCTAGTTTTCTATTGACTTGTAATTTTTATTTGATACTCCTGCCTTTGAGCCTTGTAATTTAACTCGCCTTCGGGAAAAATCTTAATTATTAAATGCATCTTTCCTTCATCATTATTCTGTTTTGTCATTTTGTCATAGTAGCTTTGCATCACTCATTGCATCTTAAGCTTTATTTTTGCCTTAGAAATTTTTGTGTAGTATTTCTGCATCTTCAGCTTTATTTTTTCCTTAGCAGTTTTTTATGCAATGTCCTTCTTGGACCCCGAGTGTTAAGGGGGAAAGTTGGCAGTCCGAAGGGAAACCTTGGGCCATTAATACTAAATAAGACATTTTGTCATTTTGGGAGAAGGAACAAGGGGATCGCCTTCTTCAAGATCGTCCCTAGGCGAGTCTTCCTTCGTTCCATCGGTCTATAAATGTACTTACAAAAATTTAAGCAAGACTTATAAAATTTTAAGCACGACTTAACCGAGAAGGGGAAGGGCTCATTTTCTTCGGGATCGCCCCTAGACGAGACCTTCTTCGCTCTCATGGCTGTAAAAATTTTGTGTAAAATTTTAGGTTGGGGATGAAGGGCTTCTTCGTTCCCTCGGCAATAATGTTCTTTTATTGTGGACAGAATTTACAAGGGAAATACGAAGGAAAAGTCTTTTTTTAGGATTGCCCTTAGACGTTCTTCGTTCGTCCTCGCCATGTCCATCTAAGTTATAATTTTATAGCAGTTATAGGGCGAAGGATATTATTTTGTTTAGGATCTCCCCTAGATAATATTTGTTCGCTCTTTCATTTTAAGCAAATCAAATCTGGCGGGCGAAGGGTTTATCTTCTTCGGGATCGCCCCTAGATAATACTCATTCGCTCGCTCAATTTTTCGTAATTTCAAGTGATAAATTTGTGCGAAGGAAGTACATTTTTATTGATCATTAAGACATTACACTTTTCACATAGAATTCAAAATGGAGTACAAATGAGAAATGAAAGAAATTTTTTTTACTGATAAAATTTTCGAAGGCGACTAGCATGCCAAGTGTTCTTGACAATTTCTCTGGCCATCGTTTCCAACTTGTAAGTTCTGGGACGAACGACCTCAACTACTTTGTAGGGTCCTTCCCAGTTTGGCTGAAGCTTTCCTTGTCTTATTGGTATGGATGCAGCTAACTCCCGTAGGACCGAGTCACCAACACCGAACGACCTCTTCTTGACACCCGAATTATAGTGTTGGGCGGCCTGTAGCAGGTATTTTAGGTTTCTTTGGTGAGCAACTTCCCTTTCCTCTTCTAAAAATTCTACATTTGCCCTTGTTTCGAAGTCGTTGTCCTTCAAGTTATAGACTTCTGTTCGATATGACTCTTAGCCCACTTCGACCGGAACTAGGGCATCGGTTCCATATGCTATCCTGAAAGGAATCTCCCCAGTCGATGATCTGGGAGTTGCTCGGTAAGCCTATAAAACCCAGGGTAGCTCCTTATCCCATCTTCCTTTAGCTTCACCCAATCTCTTCTTAATCCCTTGAAAAATTATCTTGTTAGCCGCTTCGATCTCCCCATTTCCTTGTGGATGTGCAACTGAACTAAACTTATGTTGAACTCCGAAATGATGTAAAAAAATTCGGAACTTATTCCCGACAAACTGAGTTCCATTGTCCGATACACATACTTTCAGAATTTCGAACCTTAGTATGATTTGCTCAAGGAAGTATTTCTTGGTCGCTGCTTCAGTTATGGCGGATAGTGGTCGGGCTTCGACCCACTTAGTCATGTAGTTGATGGCGATGATACAGTATTTTGCTTGTCTTGTGCTAGTGGGAAGCACACCGATGATATCTGCGGTGCACATGGCAAATGGAATGAGCCTGAGCACTAAGGCCATTTCTTCTGGGGCCTGTTTTGGAACTGTAGCGAAGAGCTAACATTGTCTGCACTTCTTAGTATATTTGCTCACATCGGCTCGCAAAGTCGGCCAAAAGAACCCTTGCCGAAGGATCTTAAAAGCAAGTGACCAACCGTCCAGATGTTCTCCGCAATTCCTTCGTGTACATTTCCAAAGCCTGCTTTTGCTGTTCGGGATTTAAGAACCTTAAGAGGGGCTGACTAGCCGAGCGATGATACATCCTTCCACCTACCATAGTGTAGCTTGATGCCCTATATTTTATCTTTTGGGCTTCCTTTCGATGTAGGGGAGGATTCCCTAGGAAGTTCCGAATTGGGGTCATCCAATCAGTGCCTTGGTGTATCTCGAAGTAGTCTTTCCATAGATAAAACCAGTTAGGCTCTGTCTCTCAGCCAAAGCTAGCCTGGATAGGGAATTTGCTCGACTGTTATTCTCCCTGCCAATCTGATTTAGTTCAAAAGTTTCAAATGACAAAGAAGAATCTTTTACCTTTGTAATATAGGCTTTCGTACAGGGATCTCTTTGTTTGTATTCCCCCGAGAAGTGCTTGACTACCAACATGGATTCACTAAATGCTCTTAAGTGCTTTGATTCAAGGCTTCGGGCTAGCTCCATTCCATCTAAAAGAACTTCGTATTATGCTTCATTATTGGTGAAGGGGAAGTTGAACCGAACGGCATGGCATATTTCAAACCCGTCAGGTCTAAACAAGATTAGCCCAGCTCCGTAATTCTTTCCAGCGACCGAACCATCAATAAAAAGCTTCCACTTTCCTGGTGTCCGAATGAGTTGTTCCTCAGAGGGAAAGGTCCTTCGGTCCTGTGAACGTGCATTTAACCATGAAATCTGTCAATGCTTGGGATTTGATCGCCATTCGGGGGACGAACTCGAGGTCGTATTCTCCTAGCTCGATGGACCAAGCTACAAACCTTCCCAAGGCTTCTGGCCTTGTCAGAATTTTCTTCAATGGATGATCAGTGACTATCTGAACTGTTCGGTATTGGAAATAATATCGTAATATTTGGGAGACCATGACCAACCTATATGCGAATTTTTCGGTGTTTGGGTACCATGTTTCTTCGTCTTTAGGCACATGGGAAATATAGAAGACGAAACGTTGGTTCCCCTCATGATTTTTCAGTAGTACTGCTCCAAGTGTTCGGTCGGACAAAGATAAATAGAGCTGGAGGGTTTCCTTCAGATTAGGCCTCATTAAGAGTGGGGCCTTGGTGAGATATTCCTTTACTTCTTCGAATACCTTTTGACATTCGGCCCCCCACTCAAAATTCTTTGACCCTTTGAGCACGGCGAAGAAGGGGAGTGCTTTTTCGGTTGACCTGGAGATGATTCGCCGAAGGGCTACTAGTCGGCTGGTTAGTTTCTGGATTTCCCTTATGCACTTCGGAGCTTTTATGTTGATAACTGCCTCAATTTTCTCCTGGTTTGCTTCTATCCCTTGGGCACTCACCATGTAGCCCAGAAACTTTCCACTTGACACTCTAAATGTGCACTTGTTCGGATGGTATTTCTTTAGAGAGTCTCGAAGAATTCTCTTAAGTCCTTGGCACGATCTTGGAACAGTGACTTCACGATCATGTCATCCACATAAGCCTCCATGTTTCGGCCTATCTGCTCTTTGGACACTTTGTTCACCGTTCGCTGAAACATGGCTCCAGCATTCTTAAGTCCGAAGGACATTTTAATATAAGTATAAGTTATCTTCGGAGTTATGAATGCTGTCTTGGGCACATCCTTGTCGTTCATGGCAATTTGATGATAATCGAAAAAAGCATCAAGAAAACAAAGTACCTGGTATCTGGCCGTAGCATCTATTAGTTGGTCGATGCTGGGTAAGGGGTAGTGGTCCTTCAGAAAAACTTTGTAGAGATCCGTGTAGTCTACGCACATCCTATACTTCCCATTAAATTTTTTGACGACCGCCACGTTAGCCAACCAGTCAGGATACTTAATTTCTTCGATAAACTTAGCTTCCAACAGCTTCTCTACTTCGGCCTTAATGACCTTCTGTCATTCGGATGCAAAGGTCCTCTTCTTCTGCTTTACCGGTTTGGCCTCGTGTTGCACATTAAGGCAATGCTTAGCCTTCTTAGGATCCAAACTAGGCATGTCCTTTGGCCCCCAGGCGAACACATCATGGTACTGCCGAATCACCGAAATAACCTTTTCCTTCAGATTTTTTTCCATGTTTCTCCTAATTCGAACTATTTTTCCCGAATGCTCAGCATATATCTCAACTTCTTCGACTTCAGCGGATGGCTCGGCGATTGGACTTGAGAGATCCGCCCCGAATTTCTCTAACTCAATGTTCAGAGTCTCTCGGCCTCCACTGGGTTCGGTCTCGGCTCTTTTTCTCTTTCCAGTCTCATCCGGCTTTTTGTAGGCCTAATCTTTTTCTAAAGTCTTCCAGCATGATTATTCGGGCGGTTTTTTGATCGCCCATCATCTCTCCTACCCCTTTCTCAGTTGGGAATTTGAGCTTAAGGTGGGGTATGGACTCTACCGCCTCGAAGGTTGATAAGAACGACCTTCCCAATATGGCATTGTACAGACTCTCAATCTGAACCACATAGAACTTTACCGGCTTTTTAATAGTATATGTTAATTTACTCAAAAGGACAGGAAGAATGATTGTACCTTCAAACTGTATTGGGTATCCTCTGAAGGCATAGAGAGATTCTTCGTTGCAAGGTTCTAGTTTTTCGCCCGCCAGATTCATCTTACAATAAGTTTTGGGGAACAAGATGTTGACTGAGCTGCCCGTGTCTACAATTACCTTCCAAATTTTGTTATGCCCAATGAGAGGGTTGATAATTAAGGGGTCTTCGTGTGAACGAATTACGTCCTCATAATCTTGGGTACTGAAGGTTATGGGCATGTGGGACTTTGCCTGGCCGAATTTGTAGAGGTTGTATACTTGCCTGGCATACTTATTCTTCACCGTCTTACTATCTTTGACTAGGACACTGCCCTCAGAAATTGTCTTCACTTCGCCCCTTATCATGTCTCTTCGTTCAGGCTCCTCGGCTTCAAGTTCTTCTTGATTAAGCTTCGGCCCCAGTCTATCTCTTAAATCTCGTACGAACTGGTTGAGTTCGCTTTCTTTGATCATTCGTTCGATAAGCTTCTTGAGATGGTAGCACTCATCAGTATTATGCCCCTTATCTCTATGGTAATCGCAGTACTTGTCGGGGTTCTTCTTGTGGTTTGGGACCTTCATCTTTGTTGGTCGAACGAATCCAGTCTTTCCTTTGATTTTATGGAAAATATTGTAGATTGGTGCATTCAAAGGGCTGAATATGGCCAAATATCTATCTCGGCATCATTCGGCCCCATGATCGGTCTCCTTTCTTCCTTCTTTTTTACTATCCCTTCGGTCACCCCCAGACCTTGAGCTATCATATCTTTCTGCTCGCTTCGACCTGTCATCCTTTCGGGAATCTTTGTAACCCCTAATACTTTCCATCTTTCTCTTACTGTTTTATCCCCTCACATATATATCATTTAGAGACTTGGAGGGGAAATCGTAAAGAGAGGACCAGAGTTTTTTACCTTTATAGGGGTCCAGCCCCGTCGTAAGGAAGCCCATCTCCTTGACTTTGTCCAGATTTGTGAGCATCCCAGCTTCCTCCTTGAACCGGGCCAAGTAATCCCCAAGTTCCTCATTCCGCCCTCTGCCTACAGTGGACCCAGGCCTCAATATCATTCGCCTTTCTGCAGAGATGTGAATAGTACTTCAGGAACTTTCTCTTTAACTGCTCATATGACCCGGCGAATCTGGGTTTGAGGGACTTGTACCACATCGAAGCTGTGCCCTTCAAGTAAGTTTTGAACATATTACAAAGCATGATGTCGTTATGACCCATCCCAATCATCAACAGCTCATATTTTTCACAGTGGTCCTCCAAATCGCCTTTTCCATTAAACTCACTCATCTTCGAGAACTGCCTTTCCTCGCCTGGGGGAGGTCGGTACTGCTCAATCTCTTCGGTCACGATTAGTTCTCGGCCGACCCTCCTGTCACCGAACATGGCCTTTTCCAGACGAGTTAGGCTGATTCGGGACCCGACAAGTTCTTTTTCTGAATTAGATGAAAAGTGTGGCTTCGTTCGCTTCCTCCTAGGGTGCGAATCAGAGTCAAACTCATCTTCTTCGTCTTACCCCTTCGATCTTTTCTTAGTTTGGTGGTTTTTTCTGGCTCATCGGCTCGCAATGCTTCGTGAAGTGCCTTCTCCTGTAGCTCAATTTCTTCCCTCTAGAGCTGCAAGGCTTTCATCCGCAATGCATCGGCCCCTCTTCGTTTCGCCCTGGCTTCCACCTCTTTCTCGGCTTGATCATCTTTTGCTTTGCCTTCTCCACGACTAACTATTATGCACGGATCTTGAGAAGTAAAGCCTCCTCTTCGGGAGTTAACTGGATGACTCCATCGACATCCACCAAGGAGGACGTTTGTCCCCCATCATGAGGAGTGAAACCAGGTGGTGGTGAGTGTTCATGTATTGTGTTCATCATTTTCTCAGTATCTCGTGTACAATCCTTGTATTTCCCACAGACGGCGCCAAATATTATGCCCGGATCTCATTCGGATTGCAAGAACAACATTCGGCCTACCAAGAATGGTCTTCGACTGCTACCTGAAAGGGAAGAGAATGTGAGAATAAGAATCTGGATATAGAGTGGGTTTAGGGAATACAAGAGAATAGAGAGAATTGAGAGAATGAATCCTATTGTCTTGCTTTTCCAGGGGTATTTATATCCAGACTTGCCATAAATTCCCATATGTTCCCTTTGTAGTGAAGAAAAGCGTTAGAGGAGTGAAAATTGCAGAAATAGAGGAAATTCCTTAAAAAAAATTCTGGAAAATATGAATATTTCCGAAAAATGTGGAATAAATCCAGAAATTAAAGGAAAAATCTCAGAATTAAGGAAAAATCCCAGAAGTTAAAGGAAAAATCCCAGAATTAAAGGAAAATTCCAGAAGTTAAAGAAAAAATCCCATAAATGAGGAATGAATCCTTAAATTAAAGGAAAAATCCCTGAATTAAGGGAAAATTCCTGGAAATTAAGGAAAAATACCAGAAATTAAGGGAAAATTCCTTGAAATAAAAGTAACTCCTAAATAATAGGAATAAAGGAAAATCATTGTAAATGTGTAGGTCGCTCCACACTTTACGCAAAAACGATACCCTGTAAGGGAACAAATGAACTTAACTTCTGTAAAACCTTTTCACGGTTTCCTAGAAGTTGGGGGGCAAATGATAGAGAATAAAATAAGGCCTGAGTATGTAATTAATATGGCATTAATTATATCAGAATTAGGCCAACAACCATGCCCATTTGAGAGGGCCCAAAAATTAATTTCATAATTAATTAATAAGGGACAAGTCAGCTGATAAGATGAGTCCTAGAGGGGAAATAAATCCTTATAGATTGGCCTCCAAGGAACCTCGTGGGGTAAGGAATCAGCTTCCTACCTCTTAGGACTCCAAAGTCCATTCTAATTCTGAGACTTGCCCACCAAGTCTCCTAACCCAAGTCCAATTCAAAGACTCCCTACATCTATAAAAGGGGCCTCACCCCACAAATTAGAACTACATTTTTTGAATTGATCCTTGGCATACAACAAGGTACGTAGGCATCTTGTTAAGGCAGATCGAGTCATGAAACACAAGAGCAGTCAAATCGAGCCTCGAAGCTCACGTTCCCTAGTAATAAATATAGTAATTATTATACCTTAGTTTTTGATCCATAACATTTGGCGCCGTCTGTGGGAAAGTACAACAACAACCATGGCGAGAACACGGAGAGGAAGCAGCGCCCTAGAAGGAGGAACACCAGCGGGGATAACCCAAACGATTTCTTCAACTGTGGAGGTACCTCCGCATTCAACCTATGCCACCATCCAAGGAGGAGCCCAGATAGGGGCAACTGAACCTCAACCTCAAGGGACGATTCCCCCGGCTCTTCAAGGGATGAATCCCCAACTTCAATAGCTACATACACCTGTGAATTCTCGACCCGTTGGGTATGAGTATTCAACTATTGTAACCACTAACCCTCTTATAGGATGCCCCTTTACCCCGAGGTTGGAGGTAGTGGACATGCTGGACGGAGTGAAGCATGGGGGCAAACACCCCCTACATACAAGGTTTGGCTCCTATCCCGGAGGATCAGGAATTTTCTGATCCTTATACTGAGAGAGACACCGAATCTTCGGATGATGAAGTGGCCCCAAGAAGGAGACGTGCTGGAAAAGAGCCGATGCCTAATGGTAACCAACGTCCCAGGAGCACCCGAGGGACGATCCCCAAGAAGTGCAGGAGAGAATCAGGGCTCACGAGGCTGAGGTTCAAAGGCTGAAGCACGACTTAGAGGCGCACCAGGCTCCCAGACCCCCACTACCACCTAGGGAGAGGAATCCAGTCATAGACCTGGATGGTCCATCACAAAGAAGGACCATAGTCCCAAGAGCTGATCCAAGCAACCTTCTCCCCCTTGGAGATCCTGATGATCCTACTCCACCATTCACCGAAGAGATAATGAATGTCCATATCTCAAGGAAGTTCAAGATGCCCACTATCAAAGCTTATGATGGCACTGGAAATCCCGCTAATTATGTCAGGACATTCTCTAATGCACTGTTGCTGCAGCCCGTGTATGATGCTATTAAGTGTTGGGCCTTTCCTCAAACCCTGTCGGGAATGGCTTAAAGATGGTATAGTCGGTTGCCCCCGAACTCCATTGGGTCCTTCAGAGAATTAAGTCAGGCTTTTATTAAGCAATTCATCAGCGGGAGAGTACATGAGAAAAGTTCAACATCCCTTATGAGCATTGTGCAGGGAGCAAAGGAATCCTTGAGAGACTACCTGAATCATTTCACAAAGGAAGCTTTAAAAGTCCCGGACCTTGATGACAAGGTAGTTATGATAGCACTGCAACAGGGAACTAGGGACGAGTTCTTCAAGATGTCCATGGCCAAGCGCCCCCTGAAAGCATGTTGCAGCTCCAAGATTGGGCCGGGAAGTACATCAAGGTGGAGGAGAGCATGAGGAAGACAATAGTAAGTAACGAGCCCACTGGAGGAAAGAAGCGGAAAACTGATCTGGAATATATCGCTAAGGACAAGTATCCTAGAACTGAGCAAAATCCTAATTTAACCCCAAAGAAGGGAGGACCTGGGCAAAAGTTCACTGAATATGTTAAGCTGAATGCTCCTAGAAGCCAGATCTTGATGGAAATCGAGAAAGATCGAGATATTCATTGGCCTAAACCCTTGAAGGCTGATCTTACCAAGCTAGATAAGAGCAAATATTATAAATTTCACAAAGATGTTGGTCATGACACCGATGAGTGTAGGCAACTAAAAGACGAAATAGAGTTCCTCATTCGAAAAGGAAGATTGAAAAAGTACACTGGGGAAGGAGGAGATAGGAATAACAATGGGAGAAAGAATTTTGAAGATCGTAGGAGAGACCAAGATGATCAGGGGCGGAATCCCCATCCTAGGGGACCGGTTATAAATACAATCTTTGGAGGACCGCGACCCCGAGGGCCTGTGATAAACACAATTTTTGGAGGACCAACTGCTGCTGGATTATCTAGGAACTCCAGGAAAGCATATACCAGAGAGGTTATGCATATTGTTGGGGAAGCCCCGAAGAGGGCCAGGACAGGAGTAACAATGGCATTTGATGATTCTGACTTGGAGGGTGTGAAATTTCCTCATGATGACCCGCTGGCATAACACCAATAATAGGGAACAGCCCGGTGAAGAGGGTCCTTGTAGATAATGGTGCTTCAGTGGATATCTTGCTCCATGACACTTTTTTTAGGATGGGTTATAATGATTCTCAATTAACCCCGACCGATATGCCGATATATAGATTTACGGGAGTGGAGTGCCCCGTGGAAGGGATAATCGAGTTGCCAACAACCATAGGTCAGGAACCAAGGCAAGCAACATAGATGTTGGACTTTATGGTGGTGAAGGCTAGTTCAACTTACAACGCTATCATGTAAAGAACAGGGATACATGCCTTCAAGGCAGTCCCTTCTTCCTACCATTCAGTTATGAAGTTTCCCACCCGGAATGGGATTGGAGAAGAGAGAGGAGATCAAAAAATGGCTAAAAGTTGTTATGTGGCCTCTCTGAGGGCAGATGGAGTTGGGGGGCAGGTTCTGCCTATTGAAGATCTGAATATCCGAGAGAATGATGAGAAAAGAGGGAAGCCTGCAGAAGACTTGGTTTCGGTTCCTTTAGCCCCCGAGGATCCTGAGAAAGTGACCTTCGTTGGAGCTACACTAGACGAGCCCTTTAGAGGGAAGTTGGTGAAATTTCTGCAAGAAAATAGTGATGTGTTTGCATGGTCGGCATCTGATATGCCAGGCATAGACCCGAAACTGATTACTCACAAGCTAAATGTGGATCCGAGTCGGAAGATGGTGAAGCAAAAGAAAATAAGTTTTGCTCCAGAAAGGCAAGAAGCTATAAAACATGAAGTAAAGAAGCTTTTAGAGGCCGGTTTTATTGAGGAGATACAATTTCTAGAATTTTTAGCGAACCCTGTGATGGTAAAGAAGGCTAATAGAAAATGGAGAATGTGTGTGGACCTCACTGACCTAAATGATGCATGCCCAAAGGATTGTTTCCCATTGCCAAGGATAGATACTTTGATAGATGCTACTGCTGGACATGAGATGCTGAGCTTCATGGATGGATTTAGTGGATACAATCAAATCAAGATGCATAAGGACGACATCCCAAAGGTATCATTCATCACTGACTTTGGTGTTTATTATTATCTTGTTATGGCATTTGGTCTCAAGAATGCATGAGGCTCCTATCAAAGGTTAGTAAATAAGATTTTTAAGGATCTTATTGGCAAGACCATGAAAGTTTATGTCGATGACATGTTAGTCAAAAGTCCAGTAAAGATTGACCATATAACCCATTTGAGGGAAGCTTTTGAGATCCTGATATACCACAAGATGATGTTAAATTTTACAAAATGTGCTTTCGGAGTAGGATCTGGAAAGTATTTGGGATTGATGGTCTCCAAGAGAGGAATCGAGGCCAATCCCAATAAAATAAAAGCAATCCTGGACATGGAGCCACCAAAAACTATCAAAGATGTTCAAAAGATCACTGGAAGGGTTGCTGCATTGGGGTGATTCATCTCCAAGTCTGGGGACAAGTGCTTGTCGTTCTTCAAATCCTTAAAGAAGGTTAATGATTTTATATGGAGTGAGGAAAGCCAGAAGGCATTCGAAGAATTAAAGAAATATATAGCCCATGCCCCGTTGTTGGCCAAGCCAGCTTTGAATGAAGTTTTATACTTGTACTTGGCCGTTTCAGAAAATGCCTTGAGTGCTGTATTAGTTAAGGAGGAACTTAAAATCCAAAAACCCGTGTACTATGTCAATAAAATTCTGCATGGAGCTGAGTTAATTTATTCAACTACTGAGAAGTTTGTTTTAGTCTTGGTAATGGCTTCAAGATAGTTACGTCCTTACTTTCAGGCTCATCAAATTGAGGTGCTACCAAATCAGCCCCTGAGAAATATTATTCATAGTCCCAAAGCTAGTGGGAGGCTGATCAAATGGGCAATAAAGTTGGGAGAATTTGACATCAAGTATAAGCCGCGAATGGCATAAAAGCCCAGGCATTGGCTGACTTCATGGTGGAATGTACCATACCCAACAAAGAAGTCGGGGGGCAGGAAGATACCATACCTCAAGACAAGGAAGTTGATAAGGGGGATAAAGAAAATGATGATAAGGAGAAGGAATATTGGGTTCTCTATTTTGATGTAGTATCAAAAACAAATTCAAGTGGAGCAGGGCTAATTTTACAAAGCCCCGATGGATTCTCGATTGAATATGCTATGAAATTAGACTTTCCAATCACAAACAATGAGGTAGAATATGAAGCTCTGGTAGCAGGCCTTGGCCTAGCAGGGACACTAAGAGTCAAGAACTTGAAGGTGTGTGGAGACTCGAACTTGGTCATATCCCAGGTAAAGGGAGAGTTTGAGGCAAGGGATGATATGATGGCTAAGTATGTCCTCCTAGTAAGAGCTGTGATGACTCAATTCGATGAGTGCAATGTTGAGCACATCCCAAGGGAGAAAAATGCTAAGGCGGATGCATTGTCGAAGTTTGCTTCGTCTGAGATAGAGGAAAGTTCAGGAAGCGTATACTTCCGTGTTTTGAAGACGCGCTCGTAGCTCCCATAGGGCTAGGGACGTCATGGATAGATCCCATTAAGGCCCATATTCAAACTGGTTGGCTGTCAAATGACGTGACTGAAGCATGAAAGTTGGTTGTTCGAGCACTGAGATACTCCTTGATAGATGAAATTTTGTATAAAAGATCTTATGTGGTCCCTTACTTAAGATGTCTCAGGCTCGACGAGGCACGCTTGACTCTTGAAGAAGTACATGAAGGTATCTGTGGGCAACATTTGGGGGCAGAGCATTGTCTCATAAGATAACCCGTTTAGGCTTCTATTGGCCAGAGATGATGGTCGATGCCAAAGAGTATGTGAAGAAATATGATCATTGTCAAAAATATGCACCTGTTGTTCGACAACCACCCGAGATGTTGACGTCAATCAATTCTCCCATCCCCTTTTCTATGTGGGGAATGGATATACTTGGACCTTTCCCCATGACCATGGCACAAAGGAAGTTCCTAATTGTAGCCATTGATTATTTTACTAAGTGGATTGAAGCCAAACCTTTGGCCAAAATCACAACTAAGCAGGTTGCACAATTCCTGTGGGAAAACATCTTGTGCCGATATGGAATTCCCCATATCCTGGTTACCGATAATGGAACACAGTTCAACAATGAGAAATTCAAGAAGTATTGTGATGAGAATGAGATTGAGTTCCGGTTTACCTCCGTAGCTCACCCGCAAGCCAATGGGCAAGTGGAAGTGGCAAATCGAATAATCCTGGATGGACTAAAGAAGAGGATCGAGAAGTCGAGAAATAACTGGGTGGATGAAATACTCCTAATACTATGGGCCTATAGGACTACCTGTAGAGTCACGATCAGAGCAACTCCCTTCATGTTAGCATATAGGGCAAAAACGGTTGTTCCTGTAGAGATATCACATTCGTCTCCTAGGATCCAAGCTTTTAATGCTGAGGAAATTGAAAAAGGTCAAAGGTTAGCCCTGGATCTAATTGATGAAGTACGAGATGAGGCACATGCTAAGATAGTGGAATATCAGAAAAAAGCTTCATTCTACTACAAACTAAGGGTTAAGGAAAGGTTCTTCAAGCAATGTGACTTAGTCCTGAAGAAGGTGGAAGCTTATGGTATTGGGCAGAAAGGGAAACTTGCCCCAAATTGGGAAGGACCATACAAGGTCAAAAGTGTTCAAGGTAGAGGAACCTACAAGCTGGAGATTATGGATGGTTCTGAGGTCCCAAGAACTTGGCATGCACAAAACCTGAAGATTTACTATGTGTAAATTGGTTGAGCATGATTCTCACTTGTCAAGATGACAAGTAGGTTGAAAAGCACCTTGAAGCTTTGCTTGCTTAGAATTTACATGTTTTAGTTTTATTTTGAGGTTTATTAAGACTTGTGTAAGGGATGAATCCCCAACAGTTTATGAAATTTAGAAAGTTCTCAAAAATATGTTTAAATCCTTGTGGCAAGGCAAGTAAACTAAGTGCACGAGATGAAAGCATAAAGTTTGATAAATAAAAATGGTTCAAATAAATAGTACAAAGTCTGATAAATTAAGTCTCAAAGATAAAGTAAAATAAACAAGCCACGCAGGGTTAGAAAAGCTCTAAGGAGCAGAGGTGCCCTCAGCATCCATATCATCATCTTCGCTGCTCTCGCTCGAAGTCTCTGTAGTTCCGGAGGAGGAAGAGCTATCATCTGCAGTGGGCCTAGAAGATGACTCTGAAGGAGGAAGAAGCGGGTCTTGAGGGATACGATCTGAGACAACCACTCGGGTGCGGAACCTCTATAGTAAAGCCTCGTCATTAGGGCAGTCATAGACCTCAGAGACCTCAGAGACCACCTATGTTCAGCAATCAAAATGCTATAAAAATATATTATTTTGTGAAGTATGTTCTACGAATATCACTAATTTATTATAATTATTGAATGTCCCTTAATTTTAATAAGTAAAATGTGTACGTTCAACAAACTGAACAAATGTTCTCCAAACTAAACATGTTTCATAGAATAAAACATTTTTAAAATGCTATACATGTAGTACATATATGATATTCAAGATTTTGAATAAAATAATGATCTTTGTTGAACATAATTCTAAAAATAATACGTTTTACAATGTTTTTATGCAAGATTTTACTTGCAGAACAGAGGTGGTCTCCAATGTGGTCTCCATAGAACTTTACTCATATAACTTAATTTATATCTATTGTTATGGATTAAAACTAATATATATAATTGATGTTTTTAATAATAAGGAACGTGAGCTTCGAGGCTCGATTTGGCTGCTCTCGTATTTCGTAGCTTAACTCTGCCTTTACGAGATGCCTACGTATCTCTGTGAATTAGAGAATCAAGCCAAAAAATGTAGTTCTGATTTGTGGGGTGAGGCCCCTTATATAGATGTTGGGAGTCCTTGAATTGGACTTGGTATAGGAGACTTGGTGGGCAAGTCTCATAATTAGAATGGACTTTGGAGTCCTAGATAGTAGGAAACTGATTCCTTATCCGTTTAGGTCCCCTTGAGGCTAATCTATAAGGATTTATATCCTTATCGGGACTCTTCTCAATAGCTGATTTTTCCCTTATTAATTAATTACGAAATTAATTAATAATCAGGGCTTTTGGGCCTTCTTTATTCCATCAGGCCTGATCTGGTCCATCAGGCTTAACCTTTCTGGTTTGAGTATCATATATCTTTTATTGGGCCTAGCAGCCCACACCTTGCAGTATTTAATTATACTATCATAATTTATTTATCCCTATCATTTACCCCCCAACTTTTGGGAAACATTGATTATGTTTCGCAGAAGTTAAGTCTGTTTATTCCCTTACAGGGTTTCGTTTTCGCGTAAAGTGTGGAGCGACCTACACATTTACAATGAATTTTCCTTTTATTCAGGATTTATCTTAATTTCCAGGAATTTTTCCCTTATTTCCGGGATTTTTCCCTAATTTTCGGGATTTTTCCCTAATTTTCTGGGATTTTTCCTTAATTTCTGGATCTTTCCCTAATTTTCTGGGATTTTTCCTTTAATTTCTGGATTTTACCCTAATTTTCTGGGATTTTTCCTTAATTTCTGTATTTTTCCCTAATTTTCTGGGATTCTTCCCTTAATTTCTGAATTTTTCCCTTAATTTCTGAATTTTTCAGATTTCCAGCCCTTTTTCAACCAGGATCCTAGTCGAAATTTCGACCTGGATCCTAGTCGAAATAGGGGTCAGCCTTGCCATCCTGGTCGAAGGAATTCGACTAGGATCCATGACCTGGAATTCGACCAGAATCCTAGTCGAAATTTCGACCTGGATCTAGGACCTGGAATTCGACCAAGATCCTAGTCGAAATTTCGACCTGGATCTAGGACCTGGAATTCGACCAGGATCCTAGTCGAAAATTCGACCTGGATCTAGGTCAAAAATTCCCCCACCTTTTTTTTAGCTTCTGGTCATGAGCCTATCGACTAGGATTTTGACTAGGATTCTAGTCGACATTTCGACCTGAATCCTGTTCGAAAATTCTTTGGTTTTCTTGCTTCCTGGTCGAAGGATTTCGACCAGGATCCACGACCTGGAATTCGACCAAGATCCTAGTCGAAATTCGACCTGGGTTTTTAATCCTTATTCTTGAAAGATGCTTGGCTAATTCGACCTCATTCCTGGTCGAGGTTTCGACCTCAATTCAGTCCTATTTTTTCCGTTATTTTCGTGTATCTAGTCGACAAATTTCGGGCAAGATTCACGACTTGGAATTCGACCTGAATCCTGGTCTTTTTTATCCGTTATTTTCGGGTGCCTGCTCGAAAGTTTTCGAGCAGGATTCACGACCTGGAATTCGACTTGAATCCTGGTCTTCCACTAGCCTTTTTTATTTGGCTTTAATTTAAGGTATTGTATTTTCCAAATCCTTATTGGATTTGGGCCTGGCCTTTTTTATTGGGCCTTATTGAGTTTTTCCAAATCTTACTGGGCCTCTTCTATTGGGCTTTTCCAAAACTTACTGGGCCTCCTTTATTGGGCTTCTCCAAAACTTACTGGGCCTCCTTCAAAACTTACTGGGCCTCCCTTATTGGGCTTAATATTGATCTGTTTAGAATCCTCTAGAATCCTTGGAATATTCTGGAATGTTCCTTTTTCTGGGCTTTTTCCCATGGGCCTTTGTCCTTAATGGGCTTTCGTCCCTTCAACTTCCTTTTCCTCTTATATAAAGAACTGAGGAGAGGCTACTACTTCTTACCTTCTCATTTCTAAGTTTTCTTCTTTCTCCTCCTGCTAAGATTCTCAGAGCAATAACAGCAAGTCGGAGCTCAAGGCCTTTTTCAGGAGTGCTTCTTCAGGTAAAATTCCTCCCTTTGCTTTTCGTGTCTATTTTTCCATTGTGTGCCGTTTTAAGGTAGCCTGTTTACGTGCCCCTTTCTTTTTTCAGATGGCTGACAAAAAAATGACTCGCTTGGCCAAGATGAACGTGGCTAGAAAGTCCAACGAATTTCCTATTCGATCGAGGTATACTTCCTTAATCGACATAATCAACACTCGAGGGGACGAGTACCCGTCTGATGCGCATCTGGACGCGCATGATCATATTAGTGCTTTACGGGATCCCAAGGAGCTGGAAAAGTTGAGCAGCTGCTTCAAAATCAAGGAGCCTTTTAAGCTGGTTCTTGCAGGTCCGGCCGACAGGGCCTGTCAGTGGAAGAAGGACGCGCTATGCGTCTATAGGGATACTCTAAGGGCAGGTATCAGACTCCCTTTTCATCCATTCATTCCTTTACTACTGGATGATGTGGGCATCAGCCCTTGCCAACTCCCCCCTAATTCTTGGAGGCTGATTTTGTGCTATCTGTCACAATGTGCCAAGCACAATGTCCCCACATCTGTTGCTGTCTTCAGAAAGATTTTTCAGTTCAAGAACAGCCCTGATAAAAGTCCGGGTTGGGTTTCTATAAATCAGCGCCCCACTATCCCCCATATCGTGAATGGGAAGTCCATCCCTGACAACAACTTGGGGTGGAAGAAAGATTTTTTGTTCATTGTTTGGGAAGGTGGAGATTGGGGCTCCCTGTTTCGATCATCCTTTGGGCTGGCCGTGGACGGGAGCCCAAATGATATAACTTTGTCTGAGGAGGAGGCTAAAGCTTTCAACCTCCTTACGCAAGATAACGGTACTTCCCATTCTTGGGACCTTATCCGGGAGACCGTCCTGGTAGAACGCAGTCTCTCGCCTGTTCATAAGAAAAGTAAGTTCCCTTTCTTCACCTCCTTTATTTCCTGCATTTTTTATTCTATTGATTTTCAACTGACTTCGTTTGTTGCAGTGGCTGAGAAGATTGAGGAGGCTACCAAGCCTAAGGACCTGGAGACAACCAGGATGAAGAGGGCTGGGAAGGTCTTTAAAGACCCTCGACTTGGTGACCGCTTCCCTGAGTTCCTTCTTCAGGCAACGGAGCCAAGCGAGGAAGGCCCCAGCCAAGTTTTGCGCACCAAGCAGAGGCCAGGGGCCTATTTTCAACCAGCTTGGGGGATCCGGGGCAAGGACTCAATCGTGGGCAGCACGGCGCTGTCCAAGGAATGGTCTAAGCATTCCATCTCCCCGGTGGACTATCAAGATTTTATCCTTCAACAGGACTTAGAGGGGAATGAGCTATTTGGAGCCCAGGCTCTGGCGACGGTACGTCCTTTACTTATGCCCTTGATACTTATCTTTCCATGTTTCTTTTCTAAACTTTTGCTGTTTCTCTTGCAGGCTAACGCCCATTTCCAAGGGGCAATTCACCAAGCTAAGGCTTGGAAGGTTGGCCTGGAAGATGCCAACAAGAAGTTGGAGGAGGCCAACCAAAAAATAGAGGCCCTTGAAGCTCAACTGGCCTCTTCCACTTCTGACCTGGAAACGGCCCGGGCCAAAAATGTCATTCTGAAGGCGCAGAAGGACAAAGCTTTTGATGGCTGGATGGACACCCAGGAATTCAAAGACTTGATGGTGAAGCATGATGCCCTTCTTCACCCAGTTAGCTACAAAGAGGGCTGGGACGCTGCTGTGGAGGCCATCCCGGATGATTTCCCAGAGGTCCTCGAGCAGTCCTCCTTTCCTTGCCCTGTGCGAGTTCCAGAGCTTGGAGGTGTTACTGAGAAGCTTGCTGATATGATCAAGGACGGAGAGGAGGAAGATTCTTCCGAAGAGGAGGTTGAGCTTGTCGCTAAGAAGGCCAGGGTGGAAGAGCCTCCAAGAGCAGCGCCTCAACAGCCAGCATCTCCCGCAGAGGGAACCTCTACAGGGACTTCGGAGGGGACGACCGAGACGTCCGAAGGAACGACTGAGACATCCGAGGAGACTTCGGATAGTGGTTCCGAGGAATCTCAGCCTTCCAAGGCCTAAGTTTTTTTTTGTATATCTTATTTTTGAACTTCATTCATATCAGAACTTGTTACCCTTCGGGGTTATATTTCATATGTTGCTTTTCTTGCCTCTTTCTATTTTAACTTTACAATCTTAATATGCATTCGAACTTTAAACATCCTTAGATTGAAATAATTTCAAACTCTTTAATATGAAGTCTGGTTTTCCAAAACCTTACACAGCATGGGTTCGACCCTAATCAATAATAACTAGACAATGTAAATTCTACTGGAATATAAAATCCTACGCAAGCAAAGCTTCAAGGTGCTTTAAACCTACTTGTCACAATGACAAGTGAGAATCATACTTCGCCTATCTTACATGTAGTAAACCTTCAGGTTTTGTGCGTGCCAGGTTCTCGGGACTTCAAAACCATCCATAGTCTCCAGCTTGTAGGTTCCTCTACCCTGAACGCTCTTGACTCTGTACGGCCCTTCCCAATTTGGGGCAAGCTTTCCTTTCTGTCCGACACCAGAAGCCTCTATTTTTCTCAAGACTAGGTCACCTTGTTTGAAAAACCTCTCTTTAACCCTTAGGTTGTAGTAGAATGAAGCCTTTTTCTGATATTCTACTATCTTTGCATGTGCTTTATCTCGCACTTCATCGATTAAATCCAGGGCTAACCTTTGCCCTTCCTCATTTTCTTCTGCATTGAAAGCCTGAATCCTTGGAGAGGAATGTGATATCTCTACCGGAACTACTGCTTCTGCCCCATATGCCAACATGAAGGGAGTTGCTCCTGTCGTGACTCTACAGGTAGTCCTGTAGGCCCATAATATTGGAAGTATTTCATCCACCCAATTATTTCTTGACTTCTCGATCCTCTTCTTTAGTCCATCCAGGATTATCCGATTTGCTACCTCTGCTTGCCCATTGGCTTGCGGGTGAGCCACAGAGGTGAATCGTAACTCAATTTCATTTTCTTCACAATACTTCTTGAATTCCTCATTATTGAATTGTGTTCCATTGTCAGTGACGAGGATACGGGGAATTCCATATCGGCACATAATGTTTTCCCACAGGAATTGTGCAACCTGCTTAGTTGTGATTTTGGCCAAGGGTTTGGCTTCGATCCACTTGGTGAAATAATCAATGGCTACAATCAGAAACTTTCTTTGTGCCGTGGCCATAGGAAAAGGCCCTAGAATATCCATCCCCCACATAGCAAAGGGAATAGGCGAGTTGATAGAGGTCAGCATCTCGGAGGGTTGTCTAACAACTGGTGCATGCTTCTGACAGCGATCACACTTCTTCACATATTCTTTGGCATCAGCCATCATTTCTGGCCAATAGAAGCCTAAACGGGTTATCTTATGAGCCAAGGCCCTGCCCCCCAAGTGTTGCCCACAAATTCCTTCATGCACTTCCTCAAGAGCCAAGCGTGCTTGTCGGGCCTGAGACACCTCAAGTAAGGAACCACGAAAGATCTCTTATACAGAATTCCATCTATCAAGGAGTACCTTAGTGCTCGAATAGTTAACTTCCGTGCCTCAGTTGCATCGCTTGGCAACCAACCGGTCTGAATGTGAGCCTTGATGGGAACAATCCATGACGTCCCCAAGCCTAAGGGAGCCACAAGCTTAACATCTATGCTTCGTGTCTTCAAAACATGGAAGTACACACTTCCTGAACTTTCTTCAATCTCAGATGAAGCAAACTTTGATAGCGCATCTGCTTTAGCATTTTCTTCCCTTGGAATGTGTTCAACATGGCATTCATTAAATTGGGTCATCACAGCCCTTACTAGGCGAACATACTTAGCCATCGTATCATCCCTTGCCTCAAATTCTCCCTTTACCTGGGATATGATCAGCTTCGAGTCTCCACGGACCTTTAAGTTTTTGACTCTAAGTGTCCCAGCTAGACCAAGGCCAGCAATCAGGGCTTCATACTCTGCCTCATTGTTTGTGGTTGGGAAGTCTAGCTTCATAGCATACTCAATTAAGAATCCATCAGGGCTTTGCAAAACCAACCCTGCTCCACTGGAATTTGTTTTTGATGTTCCATCAAAATAGAGAACCCAATATTCTTTCTCCTTATCATCCTTCTCCCTGTCCCCATTGTCGACTCCCTTGTCTTGAGGTATGGTATCTTCCTGCCCCCCGACTTCTTGGTTGGGTATGGTACATTCCACCACGAAGTCAGCTAGTGCTTGGGCTTTTATGGCCGTACGTGGCTTATACTTGAGATCGAACTCTCCCAACTCTATTGCCCACTTAATCAGTCTCCCACTTGCCTTGGGACTGTGAATGATATTTCTCAGTGGCTGATTTGTTAGCACTTCAATCTGGTGAGCTTGAAAATAAGGACGCAGCTTTCTTGAAGCCATTACCAAGGCTAAAGCGAATTTCTCAATAGTTGAATAATTCAACTCAGCACCATGCAAAATTTTGCTGACATAGTATACGGGTTTCTGGACTTTCAGTTCCTCCTTAACCAACACCGCGCTCAAGGCGCTCTCTGAAACAGCCAAGTACAAGAATAAAATTTCACTCAGAACTGGCTTGGCCAACAACGGGGCCTGGGCCATATACTTTTTTAATTCTTCAAATGCCTTCTGGTTTTCCTCACTCCATACAAAGTCTTTGATGCTCTTTAGTGACTTGAAGAATGACAAACACTTGTCTCCCGACTTGGAGATGAACCGCCCTAGTGCAGCAACCCTTCCTGTGAGCTTCTGAACATCCTTAACAGTTTTTGGTGGTTCCATGTCCAGGATCGCCTTTATTTTATCAGGGTTAGCCTCAATTCCCCTCTTTGAGACCATCAATCCCAAAAAATTTCCAGATCCTACTCCGAAAGCACACTTCGTAGGATTCAACATCATCTTGTGGTACCTCAGGACCTCAAAAGCTTCCCTCAAATGGGTTATATGATCATTCTTTACTAGACTTTTGACTAACATATCATCAACATAGACTTCCATAGTCTTACCAATAAGATCTTTAAAAATTTTGTTTACCAACCTTTGATAGGTGGCTCCTGCATTCTTGAGACCAAACGCCATAACAAGATAACAATAAACACCAAAGTCAGTGATGAATGATACCTTTGGAATGTCATCCTTATACATTTTGATCTAGTTGTATCCGCTAAATCCATCCATGAAACTCAGCATCTCATGTCCAGCAGTGGCATCAATCAAAGTATCAATTCTTGGCAGCGGAAAACAGTCTTTAGGGCATGCATCATTCAGATCAGTAAAGTCTATACACATCCTCCACTTTCCATTAGCCTTCCTCACCATTACAGGATTTGCTAACCACTCCGGAAATTGGATCTCCTTAATGAAACCAGCCTCTAAGAGCTTTTCTACTTCCTGTTTTATAGCCTCTTGTCTTTCTGGGGCAAAAATTCTTTTCTTTTGTTTTACTGTCTTCCGACTTGGATCCACGTTTAACCTGTGAGTAATCAACTCCGGGTCTATGCCTGGCATATTAGCTGCTGACCATGCAAACACAACACTATTTTCTTGCAAAAATTTCACTAACTTTCCTCTAAGGGGTTCCTCTAACGTGGCTCCAATGAAAGTCACCCTCTCAGGATCCTCGGGGTTTAAAGGAACCGAAACCAATTCTTCTGCTGGCTTTCCTCTCTTCTCATCATTTTCTCGGACATCCATATCTTCAATAGGAAGAACCTGCCCCCCGACTCCATCTGCTCTCAAAGAGGCCACATAACAGCTTCTAGCCATTTTTTGATCTCCTCTCTCTTCTCCAATCCCGTTTCGGGTGGGAAACTTCATCACTGAATGATAGGAAGAGGGGACTGCCTTGAAGGCATGTATCCCTGTTCTCCCCATGATAGCATTATAAGTTGAACTAGCCTTTACCACCACAAAATCCAGCATCTGCGTTGCTTGCCTTGGTTCCGTACCTATGGTGGTTGGCAATTTGATTATCCCTTCTACAGGACATTCTACTCCAGCAAATCCATATATCGGCATGTCGGTTGGTGTCAACTGGGAGTCGTTATACCCCATCCTTAGAAAGGTGTCGTGGAGCAAGATATCCACAGAAGCACCATTATCCACAAGGACCCTCTTAACCGGGCTATTTCCTATTATCGGTGTTATGACCAGCGGGTCGTCATGGGGAAACTTCACACCCTCTAGGTCGGAATCATCAAAAGCCAATGTTACTTCTGTCCTGGCCCTCTTCGGGGCTTCTCCAACAATATGCATAACCTCCCTAGTATATGCCTTTCTGGAATTTTTGGACAATCCAGCAGCAGTTGGACCTCCAAAGATCGTGTTTATCACAGGTCCTCGAGGGCGTCGCAGTCCTCCAAAAATCGCATTTATAACCGGCCCTCTGGGTTAGGGATTTCGCCCCTGATCGTCTTGGTCCCTCCTACGATCTTCAAAGTTCTTCCTTCCATTATTATTTCTGTCCCCTCCATCTCCAGTATACTTGTTCAATCTTCCTTTTTGAATCAAAAACTCAATTTCATCTATCAATTGCCTACACTCATCGGTGTCATGGCCAACATCTTTGTGAAACCTGCAATACTTGCCCTTATCTAGCTTGGCGGGATCAGCCTTCAAGGGCTTAGGCCAGCGAATATCTCTGTCTTTCTCAATCTCCATCAAAATCTGACTTCTAGGAGCATTCAGCTTAGCGTATTCAGTGAACTTTTGCCCAGGTCCTCCCCTCTTGGGGGTTGAATCAGGGTTTTGTTCGGTTCTAGGATATTTGTCCTTTGCAATATATTCTAAATCAGTTTTCCGCTTCTTGCCTCCAGTGGGCTCATTACTTACTACGGTCTTCCTCATACTTTCTTCAACCTTGATATACTTCCCTGCCCTCTCTTGGAGCTGCAACATGCTTTCAGGGAGACGTTTGGCCAAGGACATCTTAAAAAACTCGTCCCTAGTTCCTTGTTGCAGTGCTATCATGGCTACCTTATCATCAAGGTCCGGGACTTTTAAAGCCTCCTTTGTGAAACGATTCAGGTAATCTATCAAGGATTCCTTAGCTCCCTGCACAAGACTCATAAGAGATGCTGAACTTTTCTCATGGACTCTTACAGTGATGAATTTCTTAATAAAAGCCTGACTTAATTCTCTGAACGATCCAATAGAATTTGGGGGCAGGCGACTGTACCATCTTTGAGCCATACCCGACAGGGTTTGAGGGAAGGCCCGACACTTTATAGCATCATTCACGGGTTGCAGCAGCAGTACATTAGAGAATGTCCTAACATGATTAGCGGGGTCTCCCGTGCCATCATAGGCTTTGATAGTGGGCATCTTGAATTTCCTTGAGATATGGGCATTCATTATCTCTTCTGTGAAGGGTGGAGTTGGATCATCAGGATCTCCAAGGGGAAGGAGATTGCTTGGATCAGTTCTTGGGACAGCATCTCTTCTTCGTACCGGACCATCCAGGTCTATGACAGGAGGAGGATTTCTCCCCCAAGGAGGTATCTGGGGTCTGGTGGCCTGGTGAGCCTCCAAATCACGCCTCAGCCTTTGGATTTCAGCTTCATGAGCCCTGATCCTTTCCTGCACTTCTTGGGGATTCGCCCCTGGGGTGCTTTGGGGCGTTGCCTTCCATCGACCATTGGCTCTTTTCCAGGACGCCTCCTTCTCGGGGCCACTTCATCATCCGAAGATTCGGAGTCTCTCTCAGTGTAAGGACCAGAAAATTCTCGATCCTCAGGGATAGGACCCAAACCTCGTATATAGGGGGGCGACTGCCTTCGTGCTTCGCTTCGCCCAGCATATCCGCTTCCTCCAACCTCAGGGTGAAGGGGCATCCCATAAGGGGGTTTAGTAGTAACAATAGTTGAATATTCATACCCGACGGGTCGAGAATTCACAGGTATATGTACTTGTTGAACTTGAGGATTTGTACCTTGAATAGTCGGGGGAGTTGTCCCTTGTGGCTGAGGTTGAGTTGCCCCTATCTGCGCTTCCCCCTGAGTAGATGCATAAGTCGAATGGGGAGGAACCTCCACGGTTGACGAAATCACCTGGGTTGTCTCTGATGGTGTTCCTTCCTCTAGAGCTCTAATTGTTCTCCGTGTTCTCGCCATGGTTGTTGTTGTGCTTTCCCACAGACGGCGCCAAATGTTATGGATTAAAACTAATATATATAATTGTTGTGTTTAATAATAAGGAACGTGAGCTTCGAGGCTCGATTTGGCTGCTCTCGTATTTCGTAGCTTAACTCTGCCTTTACGAGATGCCTACGTATCTCTGTGAATTAGAGAATCAAGCCAAAAAACGTAGTTCTGATTTGTGGGGTGAGGCCCCTTATATAGATGTTGGGAGTCCTTGAATTGGACTTGGTATAGGAGACTTGGTGGGCAAGTCTCATAATTAGAATGGACTTTGGAGTCCTAGATAGTAGGAAACTGATTCCTTATCCTTTTAGGTCCCCTTGAGGCTAATCTATAAGGATTTATATCCTTATCGGGACTCTTCTCAATAGCTGATTTTTCCCTTATTAATTAATTACGAAATTAATTAATAATCAGGGCTTTTGGGCCTTCTTTATTCCATCAGGCCTGATCTGGTCCATCAGGCTTAACCTTTCTGGTCTGAGTATCATATATCTTTTTATTGGGCCTAGCAGCCCACACCTTGCAGTATTTAATTATACTATCATAATTTATTTATCCCTATCATCTATTGCAATGTACATGTTATTTTAAGACAGTGGCTTCTCATAAATATACGTCACGAAAGGAATCGAACCCGTGACATGTTCTGATAACACTTGTTAAGATCAGCTTACCATTACGCCAAAAGCAGTTACTTGTGGAGATGGTGCAACTATAACATTTATAATATAGGATCCAACATCACATTTTAATATAGGGAGATGTTGGAAATCCCAACAGTATATCTTTTATTTTATATATTAATTACAATAAATTTTAAAATAAATATTTTCGTTAAAATTGATTTTAAAATAAGTAGGAACATGTTTAACCTAAGTAGTTATACATGATTTAGTTAAAATATTTTTACATTTTGAACAAGCTCTCATTTTATTATATTTTGGACCAAATTAGTGGAGCTATGGACTGAATCCTGGTACCTAATGACAATTACGATGAATACATTAATTTATTTTAGCCGCAAGAGTCATTATACTGACTAGACCTCAAAATTTGTTCATGTCGTGTATTTTCGTGTTCCGTATACTTGAATTCTAAACTCAAAAGTGACATATTTAAGTTTATGTTCTTTCCTATTTATGTACTTTCGTTTCGTGTCGTTTCATTTCGTTTCGTGTATTTTGTGTTAAATTGAATATTAAGATAAATTAAATAAATAAATAAAAATTATAAAATCTTTTGGTAAAAAATATTAAAATTTATGAAATATATATATATACAGGCAAGTGCTCAAATACAAACCAATATTAGAATACAAACTACAAACCATATTTAATCAATTTCCCCTTCGTTTTTAATTTTACTTTTCCCGTTAGTTGGTTAAATTTAAAAAAAAAAAAAAATTCACCGTATTTTTATTCATCTCCCACTCATCGATTTGCATAGCATATTTGCTATATTTTGACGACAAATCAGTATTTAAACTTACCCGAATCAGTAAACTGAAATCAGTACTAATTTCAGAACCAGTATTTTTAGTGATTCTCGTAGACATAGTTAGTGATTTATCGTCAAAACATATCAAATATGGTATTCATAATGATTGTTACCGATTGTTGGATGATGTAGAAAAATATAGTGAAGTTAGATTTTAAAAAGAGTTCACTAATTGACGGGAAAAATTCAATTAAAAATAGAGGGAATTATGTGTAGTTGTGTGTGGGAGGTATAGTTTGTAATTTAATTTAGTTTGTATTGGAGTAAGACCCTATATACATATATGATATATATAGACAAATGATCAAATACAAACTAATATTAGAATACAAACTAATTAACAACCACATGTCTAATCTATTTCTCTCTCCTCCATGTGCATGTATATCTTTTCCTCTTTGTTTTTAATTTGACTTTTCCCATTAATCGGTTAACTATTTTTTAAAAATAACTTCATCGTATTTTTCTCCATCTCCCACTAATTAATTTTCATAGCATATTTTCTATATTTTGACGATAAATCGGTATTTAAACTTACCCGAATCAGTAAGTTAAAATCAGTACTATTTTAGTAACCAGTAGATTTCAGTGATTCCCGTAGGTATAATTAGTGATTTATCATCGAAATATATCAAATATGGTATTCATAACGATTGTTGGAGGATGCAGAAAAATACAGTGAAGTTAGATTTTAAAAAAAGTTCACCAATTGACGGGAAAAATTAAATTAAAAATGGAGGAAATTATGTGGAGTTGTGTGTGGGAGAGTATATTTAAATTGGGCGGGCTAGAGTTTGTAGTTTGTATTTTAATTTAGTTTGTATTGGAATAAAACTCTCTATATATATATATTTAAATCATAGTTCTATGCAATATTATGAAATCAAATACTACTTTTTTTTAAAATATATATATATTAATTATAAATACACATATATTTATAAAAAATATTAATATTTAATTATAATATTTATTAGCTACTAATTTTTCGTAAGCTGCGCCAAGGATTGCCAAGGATATACATGTAGAGAATTTTTAAATATTACTATGCACAATTTGTGCCAGAATACTCCATGTATGGCTGATCTGCGCCAAGGGAAGTATTGGAAATTACTCAGAATCAAATTAAGTAAATATTGAGTGGCACCAAGCCACCTAGGGACATGTTTCGCGATAATATCCGCTAGCATGAGGTACGCTTGGTGTCTCTTGTATACATGACTTCTTTTTCTTGAGACACTGTGATTTTGAACTTAATCGATTACTTTTTCTGCTGATAAATGAGATTATACTTTTCATGTTATGTCAACGCTTCACGCATGGCTGGCTAATAAACGACTAGCACTGGATTAACTAGCACTTCAATAGATAATCACATTTTTTTTTCATTCAAATTGAAAAGCATGTAGCAACAATATTACTTCAAACAATGATTAGAAGTTGTTACACCTAAAATTAGCCTCGTCTAATTTAAGGGGTCGCTTCAAGATATTTAGACAGCAAAAATCTAATTAAAAAGGGTTAGCTGAAAAGAAACTAGGAAATAAGTCATATGGGCCTCGCCCTCGGGAACTTACGCGGATAGATTTGGACTGTCCTATTATTGGGAGTCTTGCCTTTTGGGCCTACTTTTTTCTTGAAACTACTCGAGGCATGGAAGATATGAGCTTTGTCCTAGACCTATTACACCATATCATTTATTGCAGGTGAGGGCTAGGCCTATTAACAACCTCATCTATTTATAGGCTGAAAAGTATTGCCCAGGGATATGGGATATCTTAAAGGCCATCGCAATGACTAATTATCTTTTCTCGATGGTTCAAGGTGGACTTTGACTCCGATAATCTTGGTTCAATAACTTAATTGCCACCCTATGAGAAAGTAGTTGGATTTTAGACCCGCGATGATTGCCCAAGGCGGTGGCATTTGGTTTGGAAAACTAGCCCATCTATAATATTTTATACTAACTGATAACAATGTTTGGCTTGATACCCTATAAATAAGGGTACGTAGCCACAGTAGCAGATCTGGGGTCTAGAGGGGTCCGGAGCCCCCCGATTTTCTAAATAAAACCTGAGTAGTATGCCTAAAAACACAATTGTCATAGTAGTTGAGCTGGTTGTTAGTGGAGTTGTTTTCCTTGGAAAACACGGTTCGAGGTCTTCCTATTTTCTTTTAATAAATGTGTAGTCCTTTCTACCTGTATTTTATGTACGTTGATGTACTCTTCCTAAACCCAGAACCTGAAACGACAAGATATAAACCCTTAACCACTTGAGTTATATTTTAAGTTTGCATTAATGTTTTATCAATTTTTCCAACATTTAAGTAAATTAAAACTTTAATGCTCGAAAGTTTAGCACGAAATTTTTTTTGGACCCCCTAAAAAAGTTCTGCATCCGCCACTGCGTAGCCATATTGTATGGTACGAAGCAACCCTTGATAAAAGAGAAAATTCGACATTAATAATTAATTATAATAATCTTTATTAATAAGCAAAACCTCTTTTTGAGTGGTACCTTGGTTTCACTTATTTTTTGGTCCCACCCCTTTTGGTTTCACTTTTCATGATTCATGTTATAACTGTAAGTGGATTATTTTATTCTTTTTAATTCCCATATGACTTATAATTATATATATATATATATATATATATTATTTTTACCCGTTTTTCTTTATTAATAAACTTTTTAAGTGGTACTTTATTTTCACTTATTTTTTGGTTCTATCACCTTTTATTTTCACTTTTTATGATTCATGTTATAACTATAAGTGTATTATTTTTATACTTTTTATTCCCATATGACTTAAACCTCTTTTTAAGTGGTACATTGGTTTCACTTTTTTTTTTGTCCGACCACCTTTTGGTTTCACTTTTCATGATTCATGTTATAACTCTAAGTGAATTATTTTTATCATTTTTGATTCCCATATGACTTATAATTCTATATATATTATTTTTACCCATTTTTCTTTATTAATAAACTTTTTAAGTGGTACTTTATTTTCACTTATTTTTTGGTTATATCACCTTTTATTTTCACTTTTTATGATTAATGTTATAACTCTAAGTGTATTATTTTTATACTTTTTATTCTCATATGACTTATAATTCTAAATGTATTATTTTTATCCGTTTTTCTTTATTAATAAACAGAACCTATTTTTAAGTGTTACTTTGGTTTCACTTAATTTTTAGTTCAACCACCTTTTTTTAAGATTCATGTTATAACTCTAAGTGTATTATTTTTATCCTTTTTATTTTTATTGAATTTTAGTTTTATATGTATTATTTTTACTCATTTTTTAAATTTTTGTAAGCCATGATTTTTTATCTTTTTTATAGGTTTGAATCTTATTTTTAATTATATTTCAAAATAAATAAGTTCATAAATTGGCTCAACTAAATAGGGTCCGAGAAATATAAATCACAACCAAGTAAATAGGCCATGTGTTTAAATTGAAATTTTTTAATTTAGAATTTTTAATTTTTTGGTAGAATTCCATTTTAATAAAATGGTATGAATATTATAAAAACTGTATTTTAGTTTCACCCCTATAAAATAATAAAATTATTTAAACCGTAACATGATTACAATTCTATTTTCATAGAACTCTAAATATTTCTTGATATGTTACGCCGTATTTTGGTTTCACTCTATATTTCTCTTTCATATAGAGTTTTATGTTGTTTTTTAACAAAATATAGATTAGAATTATATTATAATTACGATAATTCTATTTTTCGTAGAATTGTTTTTAATATTTTATTAAAATAATAAAATGGAATCTTTTAAACAGTGTTATTATTAATTAATAAGGGCTATAAAGGAAATTATAAAGGAAATGGAGAGAGCTATTACTAGATTTTGGTGGAGTTCTAAGACTGGTAATCACAGAGGTATTTCTTGGATGAGTTGGACGCGTCTAAGTCAGCATAAAGCAATAGGAGGTATGGGTTTCAGGGATTTCAGAGATTTTAATTTGGCACTTCTAGGAAAGCAAGGGTGGAGATTCCTGTCAAAGCCTAACAGTTTGGTAAGCCGAGTGTTTAAAGCTCGGTACTATCCTAATAGCAATTTTCTAGAAGCTCGCATGGGTGATAATCCAAGTTATATATGGAGGTCGATTATGGAGGCTCAGGACATAGTTGCTGCTGGTACAAGGTGGAGAGTGGAGTCTGGAGAGTCTATTAGCATATTACGACAGCCGTGGCTGATGGAGTCAGACAATCCTTATGTTACTTCAGACTCTCCAAGTCTTATTAATAACAGTGTGGCATCTTTGATAGATATGAATCGCAGAGGATGGGATCAAGAGATTTTGAAAGATCTTTTTAATGAAAGAGATCAGCACTGTATAAATAAGGTTGATGTAGGGGAGCCGGATAAATGTGATGAGATTTATTGGTGTAAGGAGAACCACGGGAATTACTCAGTACGTAGCGCATACAGACTATTGCAAGACCAAAAACAGTACTGGAGAGAGGAGGATAACAATGGTTTTTGGAGGAAGATTTGGCGTATCAAGGCGCCACCGAAAGTTTTGAACTTAGTGTGGCGATCGTTATCATACTGTCTTCCTACAACGGTTATGTTGCAACAAAAGGGTATTTCAAGTTCTGGCATATGCCCAGTGTGCAAGAATGGGAACGAAACAATAGAGCATGTTTTTATGCGATGTACACAGGCTGTTCAATGTTGGCAAATAGCCTTACCAGGTGTTCAGATCGCAGGAGATGACCTATTTAAGTGGTGGGAGAGTATTCTGAATATTTTCGACAGTGACAAAAGGGCTGAAATTGCTGCTATTTGTTGGTCGCTGTGGAAGTCAAGGAATGAGGTGGTGTGGAATAACAGAAGTTCTCGAATTTATGTGATAATTGCGAAGGCAAAGCAGTACCTTGAGCAATGGAGATATGCCCAAAGAATTACAACAATCACTCGATTTCCTCAGTTACATGAAGGAGATGGAGGGAGTGCTTGGGTTAAGCCACAGATGATGCAGATAAAGGTCTCAGTCGACGCAGCAACATTTCGAGAATTTCAGTCCTCAGGTATAGGGATGGTTGCAAGAGATGACAAGGGAGAGCTGCTTTTGGCCAGGACGGTGTATTTCGGTGATGTTGTCTCAGCAGAAATGGCTGAAGGTCTAGCCATAAAAGAAGCTTTAAGCTGGATTAAATCTCAAGCATGGCAGGAAGTTGTGATTGAATCAGATTGTTTGGCTGCAGTTCAAGCGGTAAGGAGCAAGGTTCGTATGAGGTCTCCTTATGGGCGCATAATCGAAGACTGTAGAAGGTTGTTGGAAAATCAAAACACAGTGTCGTTGTTATTCATTAAACGGTCTGCTAATATGGCAGCTCACGAGCTTGCTCGAGTGTCATATTCTTTTCCAGATCGCGTTTTCGATAGGAGTTCTGTTCCTATTGGTGTAGAAAATGCTTTGATTGCTGATTCGTATTAATAAAATTATCTTTGTTCGTCAAAAAAAAAAAAAAAAAAAAAAAAATAAGGAAGCCGTGTTTAAGTATAGAGAGATTGATGAGGAGTGGAATGAAATGTAGTCTGCATCCTGACTGTGTCCTGCTTGGCTTGAAGCTTATCAGTCAGTTTCATCAGTTTCCTCTTCTTTTTCTTTGGAGCTTCCTCTCCATCATCAGCCTGATTATCCTCAACAAGAGTACCAGTAACCTTCACTTGTTTAACATTCAGCCTGAACACTATAAGACCTTCATCACTATCAGTAAGTTTCACCCATTTTCGGTTGTACGATTTTTGGTTTCACCATTTTTTAAATTTTACTATAGCTTTAAATATATCATTTTCATTCTTTTTTTATTTATATATGACTCATAAGTCTATATATTTTACCCATTTTTTTATTCTTATATACCACATATTTATATTATTTTTGTATAAATGGAATCGTATATACATTGTTTCATACCTACAGAATTCTATTTTAACACCAAATGCAAATTTATACATACATAATGAATATTTTATTAGAAAAAATTATACAATCACAAACTATATAAAAACACAAATTCAGCTAACAATAAGAAATTTAATATGCAATTACTTAGTAATGTTGATTTTATATTTTGTTAAATTATCCATCAATCGTATTACGACTAAAGTTTTGATGTAAAATATTAGTTATGTCTTTTTGAACTACAGATACATAATAAGGTTGAGTTTGTTCTTCTAATAAAATTTGAGTTAATGAAAACTATATATAATTTTAATTTTTTTTTACAATAATCGTACAATTTTATTTATTATATATTTTAATAAAAAATTAAAATAAAATTTTATAATTATTATTTAATATTGATATTTTGATTTTGACGTGCGGTATATCTACCGGTTCTATCTTAATTTCTTAATTGCAAATTTGATAATTCATACCATTACATTCCCCAACACAAAACCCTAATCTCCCTAGCCTATGCTCTTCACCATTAATCACTACAGCAATTTCAGCAACCCTCTAAATTTGTTGCCGTCAAATTTCTCCGTTAACTGAGAAAACCGATGCATAATCACTGAAATTTTCTGGAACCACTGTACAATCACTGAATTTTTTGGCACTAATAATGAATATTGAATACTTCTGTAGCTCAGCAAGTCTTTATTCGTTTAACAGAGATAACCAATGTATAATTACTGAAATTTTCTGGAACCAATGTACAGTAACTGAACATCTCAAGCCTCATGCGTGACTCCACAATCGTCCTGGCTTTATGGTTTGGCTGTTGAGACAGAATATTATAATTTTAATTTAACACTTCTCAGACAATTCCATAAAAAAAACAAAAGAGAATTTACCATATTCACCACACCCTCACTCAAACTAAACAATGTCTCATGTAAAGAAAGAAAACAACTAAACAGGACTGTATGTTTAATTATACATTATTGCAAGTTCCCCACTCACAGAAACAAACATACCATCCTGGACATGTATGCCATTTTAATATACTGGAGCTCCTGTTTTAGATACATCGTGTCTTTCTGTTCTTCCTCTTTGCCTTTTTTATCATATTTTTTGCTTGAAAGTTTTGCATGACTAAGAGCTGTCTCTGGTGGTGACTGGTGACTGGTGAGACTATATATATGTTAATGTATCATGTAATTCTATATACCATATATTGTTAGAACAAGTTTAGGAGCTTCAATAAGTACAGAATTACACACCCAACATAACAAAATTCCACTTAGTATCAGTTGGTTGAAGAGCCATAATTACAAATGGCTTCTTCTAAGCACAAGGGATACTCTGTTTTCCTCTGTTTTCAACTCTGCTTCATTGTTTCTCACTTTTTCTTGTGGAATAACAAAGTTTTAGCCTACCCTTCTGTTGTTTTTGCTTGTGATGTGGTCAAAAATCCTGAGGTCAGGAATTACAGATTCTGCAATAAATCGTTAGACGTGGAATCGAGGGTGAATGATTTACAAAGCAGAATGACATTGCAAGAGAAAATACTGAATCTGATTAATGATGCAAGGGGATCGAGTCGACTTGGATTTCCCGAGTATAACTGGTGGTCTGAAGCCTTGCATGGAGTTGCTGGTACTGGTCTTGGGACCAATTTTTCGTCTCCCATTTATAGAGCTACAAGCTTTCCTCAAGTTATATGCACTGCTGCTTCGTTTAATACTTCTCTGTTTTATACTATAGGAAAGGTATTGAGCTATTTGTTACCATTACAAGTAAATTTTGTATTTCATCAGCATTATTTGGTTTATTTGAATTATGATCTTAAGAGTTCTTCAGTAACTTAGAACACACACTAATTCTTTTTTCCATGTTTTCTTTTGGAGATGAGCTTTTTGCATAGTTAAGCACTTAAGGTATCTATTAGAAGAATTCTTGTATTCTGGTTAGTCATAAATACATCAAAACTACTTTTTCTTCTTTAAATAAATGTTAGCCAAAACGAGCTCATCCCATTGTAATGATTTTCACATGTGTATAGGATATTAAAATTATATACTAATTTCGTGCATTCATCTTCTTGAAAAGGCTGTGCGCATAAATGAAGATGGATTTGAATATATTAATTGAAGATAATAAAATGATTTACATTGTAACATTGCATGCAGGTGGTATCAACAGAAGCTAGAGCAATGTACAATGTAGGGGAATCTGGATTAACATTCTGGTCACCAAATGTCAACATTTTCCGAGACCCGAGATGGGGAAGAGGTCAAGAAACACCAGGGGAAGACCCTTTGCTTACAAGTAGATATGCTGTCTCCTATGTCAGAGGTTTACAAGAAAGAGACGATGGTGATAAATCTCGACTTAAAGTTGGCGCTTGTTGTAAACATTATACAGCTTATGATCTTGATAACTGGAAAGGGATTGATCGATTCCATTTTAATGCTCTGGTAAATCATTATAAAGCCTATAAAAATAATTTATGTTTTACTTCAAGATATAAATTATAGGTTTTGTAGATGTATTTTATAATTTTAATTGTGAATTTTGGTTAGGTCACCAAGCAAGATATGGAGGACACATATCAGCCCCCATTCAGGAGTTGTGTAATTGATGGAAATGTAGCAAGTGTTATGTGTTCGTACAACCAAGTTAATGGCAAACCAACTTGTGCAGATGCAGACCTATTAACAGGAGTGATCCGTAACCAGTGGAACTTAAATGGGTATTTACTTTGGAAGTTCCTCTACTGAAAGTTCTACAAATTTTCGTTTGTATAAAATTCTAACTGATTTATTTCACTCGAATTACGGGTTATGCAGATACATCAGTACTGATTGTGATTCATTGGAGGTCATGTTTGATAAACAACATTATACCAGGACACCAGAAGAGACTGCTGCCATTGCTTTGAAAGCAGGTGAATTACTTTTGACAGTGCGTTCTGATTTTTAGTTAAAAGACAAAAGAGCAACCTTCAAATCAACATTGCAGAACATTAAGTTTTGGATTTAACAGGTGTGGATCTCAACTGTGGAGATCATCTAAGAATATACACACCAGATGCAGTGCAAGAGGGATTGGTGGCAGAAGCAGATGTCAATAGGGCTGTCAAGAACAATTTTGCAATGTTGATGAGACTTGGCTTCTTCGATGGTGATCCAAGACAACAACTTTATGGGAATCTAGGCCCGAATGATGTGTGCACCCCCGCGAATCAAGAATTAGCCCGTGAAGCAGCACGGCAAGGGTTTGTGCTCCTCAAGAATAGTCGTGGATCACTACCTTTATCTCCTACAGCCACCAAATCTATCGCAGTTATTGGACCTAATGCCAATGTCACAACAACTATGATTGGAGATTATGCAGGTAAATCAAATAAAACAGATTTAGCTATGACAGATATCCTGACCATCTGATTGCAGATTTAATGAAGTTCTGTGACATTTTACAGGCACACCATGCAGATATACTACTACTTTGCAAGGCATAACATCAGTGGTTCCAGCGACGTATTTTTCACCTGGATGTGCCAATGTAGGATGTGTCATTGCCCAAGTAAATGATGCAAAGAGGATATCTGCAACAGCAGATGCAACTGTTTTAGTTGTTGGAGCTGATCAATCAATCGAAACAGAAACCCTGGACAGGGTTGACATTTCTCTTCCAGGACAGCAGACGTTTCTAGTTCAAGAAGTTACAAAGGTATCCAAAGGACCAGTTATACTTGTTATTATGTCTGGTGGAGGAATGGATGTACAATTTGCAAAAGATGACCCTAAAGTCACCAGCATCTTGTGGATTGGTTACCCTGGTGAAGCGGGTGGAGCTGCTTTAGCAGATATCCTTTTTGGATTCTTCAATCCCAGTACGTGACATGGACTGATATTTCACGTTAAAACTGTAAAGCATGTAACAGTTGTTGCACATTTTAATTGTCATATATTTGGATTGGTTATTTAAGAGTCTGTCATTTTGCAGGTGGAAGACTACCAATGTCATGGTATCCACAATCATATGTAAATAATGTAAACATGACAAACATGAACATGAGACCAGATCCTGCAACCGGCTATCCAGGTCGAACATACAGGTTTTATAGGGGACCAACAGTATACACATTTGGTGATGGACTAAGTTACTCAGAATTCAGTTATCACCTAGTTAAAGCACCAAATCTTCTATCAATACAGCTGGGGGAACAACATATTTGTAAAAGATCTTCATGCAAATCAATCGATGCTTCAGAACAAACTTGCAAGAATGCAAATACCAAAATTCATTTGAGGGTGAAAAATGCAGGAAGAATGAGCGGAAGCCATACAGTTTTCTTGTTTTCGACACCTCCAAATGTGCACAAATCTCCTCAGAAACAATTGTTGGGATTTGAGAAGGTGTTTTTGACGCCAAAAGAACAGGGGATGATTAGGTTTAATAAAGATGTTTGCAAACATTTAAGTGTGGTGGATAAATTTGGAAATAAAAAACTTGCATTAGGTATGCATGTTCTTCATGTCGGAAGTTTAAAACATTACTTTATGGTTAGCATATAGTCCGGGACTTAAGTTATACACCAGAGTGAATTTGTAATAATACATTTCAGAATTTGTGAAGTGTAATCAAAGTTTACTGAAACAATCATGATGTCTTGGTTGGTTCGATTATATGTTTGAAGTTGTGAACCCTCTGTTGACCTATTTTTTTTTGAATAAGAATCACTCCGCGTGAGAATAACGATGTCGGAAGAGCCAACTACATAAATCAAGGAAAAAGTGAATATTTTAGGTCAAGGAAAAAGTGAATATTTTAGGTTTGGACATGGGTTTGAATTTGATTTTTAAAACCCAAACTATTTTCGGGTCGGGTTCAAATTTAAGGCATACCGTTTCGAACCCGACCCGAAACCCATTCATCCCGACCCGAACCCGACCCGAAATTCGCGTTAATTTATAAATAATATTTTACATATACATGTATAAGTAGTACTATTATAATATATGACATAATATATTACCAATACTAATACTAAAAATGATTATACTGTGTACAAATTATTGCATTAAAGTCTAAAATTACTAAATTATTATCATTAAATATGTTCTCAACAAAAGGGTTCGAAACACGTATACTATATGCCGAGATTTTTATCTTGTTTTACCAACAATTTTATCCTTATAAATCTGATCCATTGCCTTCTCTGAACATATAATTCAACCCCAATAATTTCAATATCGTCAGACCTACGACCCCTTTCCTTGAATTATATCCTAATAATCCTTCAATAGAGATTGTGGGAACTAAGATGCAATTTGGTAGAGATCTATAAATCTGAACCCGAACCGAACCCGAATAAAACCCCATGGGTTCGGGTTTAGTAATTCGGGGTTTTTCGGGTTCGGGTTTGGCAAAGTAATTCGGGTTCCGGTTTGGTTTTTACTAAACTCGTTTCGACCGACTCGATTGTCATCCATAACAATATGTGAATAACTAGCGTGTTTATAATAATCCAAAATGTGGATTTGAAAGGACCCCCACATTTGCATATCCAACCAGCCGTGATTTCAAATTGTTTGGGAAAATTAATCTAAGACCAGTTGTGCCACGAATATATCTCAATTAATGCTTGATTATATGCCCATGTCTTTTAGTTAGGTCAGAACTGAATCTTGCCAATAGATTCACAACAAATGCAATATTAGGCCATGTGTTATTTGCAAGATAAATAATATCGCCAATTATACTAAGATATGGAACTTCAAGTCCAAACGCATCTACATTGTCTTTTCTAGGATGTAATGGGTCTTTTTCAACTTCAAGTGATTGAAAAATCATTGGCGTAGTTAATGGATGATATTTGTACGTGTAAAACTGATCAAGAACCTCATATGTGTATGTTGATTGATGAACAAATTTCCCTCAAGTGTTCCACCTATATACTTAAACAAAATCTTATCGCTTCAAGGTCTTAAATCTCAAATTCATTCTTTAAATAGTTAACAACGTTAATAATATCTTTAGAAGCACATACAATATTAATATCATCCCCATATACAACAATAATAAGAAAACCAGTTTGAGATCTTTTAAAAAACACACGTGCACATATTTGATCATTGATATACCCATTATTCAATAGGTATTCAGTAAGCCTGTTATACCATATACGACCAAACTCCTTTAAGAACAAACTCCTTCAAGCAATATATCGATCGCTATAATTTAACTAAGTCTTAATGATGTGTCTTATTTTTATGCGATTTTATTTCTTCAGGATTTTTCATATAAATAATGTTAGGTCACACACACTGTAGAGGGGGTGAATACAGTGTAAAGTACAATCAAATCGAACTTTAATATCACAAGTAACAGAAAACAAACTTTATTGAAACAATAAACTCTGTTACAGTATGGAACTGTTACCTCTCAGTGATGAACAAATATCACGAGAGTTGCTAGGGTTACAATGAATAATCTTTTCGAATATGATAACACTTATAGTGTAAACCCTATGTCTGTGTTTATATACTACACAGTTACAAGATAATCGCTAATTGATATGGAATATAATTCTGCTTCCTAAAATATATCAATCAGATATCTTTTCTTCCAAGTATTCTATTCTTTATAGAATTCCTTCTTCATGCATATCTCTTCTTATGTTTATCTCGATCTTCTTTCCTTTAATCAGCTACTGTCCTTATCTGAACGTCCTTCAGCACTTAAGTTCTGATATCCATCTTCTGATGATTATCTCCTGATAATATAAGTACTGATATCCTTAAGTCCTGACTTCCAGTAAGTACTGACTTATCCTGTTTAAGTAAGATCTGAAAACTAAACATAAATCATATTAGCCATGACATTATCAAATATATCTAACAATCTCCCCCAACTTGTAAATTAGCAAAATATACAAGTTTAACAGATATTTGATGATGTCAAAAACATTAAGTACAAATGCATGAGAATTAGACTAGATAACTACAACTTACAGTCCTTAAACCTTTACCAATCTTTAACTTCTGATAAAAACTTCAGTCTGTACAAATATCAGAATTTAAGCAGTTGTAGATCTTGACTTGGCTTCATCTTCTGATCTCTCTGATGTCAGGAGTTGTTCTGAGATAGTTCTTCAACAAACATCTCTCAGCATATCTGAGTTCATCAATCATCCTCCTTTTAGCATCTTTAAGCTCTGCAGTATCTTCGCCAATTTGAAAGATTGCAGCCCTGAGATCATTAATCTTTGCTTTTCTTATATTCTGATCCAATCTGATCAAATATGCCTTATCAGACTCAAGATTGAATTCTACAGCCCTGTAACCCAGAAAGGTAGTTATAATTTGAGCAGTGTTGGGTTTCATTTCAACTATATCACCCTTGTGATCTCTGTACTTTGGAACATATGTACTATCAGACTTAACAGAATAAAGTCTCTTCTGTCTCAGAATCTGATCCTTCAAATAGTTTGCAGCACTTCCTGTCAATCTGTCATCCACTTGAAGTAAGAATAGTACATGCTCCAATTCTTCAAAATACTTCAAAGGAATGACATTTTGCCTTATATGATAAACCCTACCATCTGTCATGAAGTACAACAAGATGTATTCTTTCAAGTAGGTATGGTAAACCATTTGTACATATTCCAGTTGATTCAATCTCTCAGGAGTTGCTCCAATACCTGGTTCACTCAAGGAAGTTGGATCATTGGTAGTGTTCTGTATTCTTCTTTCATCAGCACTTCCCAATCCAGTTTTATCTCTTGCTTCCTTTTCTGTAACTACTCTTGCTTCAAAAACACTTGCAGCAGTCTTCAAAGGTTGAGTCTGTTTTGCTTTAGTGAATCCTGGTAGGAGTGTCTTTGGTCTGTCTTCTGATATCAAGTTAACTTGAGCCATGTCAGAGGTTACTTGCTTCTTCAAAATATCAGAATTTACAGTCTTTTGACTCTGAACAACTTGAGCTATGTCGGAGGTTGTTTTAGAAACTTTTCTTGAAGTCAGAGAAAGATCATCCTTTTCATCAGTGATTTCTTCATTCTTAGGAGGCACATAAACCTTGATAGGTTCACCAACTTTTTCTTTACCCTTGGATCTTGGATCTATCTGCGGTTGTGATTTAGCCAATATTGCTTCAGTATTTGTCCTTTCTTTTATCACAATGCATTTGAGTTTTGGAAGTGTTTTTTTACCAGAAGCTTCAGATTTAGATGTGACTTTTTCTGATTTAAGTCTGGCTTCTTCTTCCATTAAACTCTCCAAGTCCATTCCTGGATTTTCCTGAAGAAATAACTGTCTTGACATTTCTTCATCAAGATCTAAAAGTTCATCAGAACTTATCCTTTTACCAGTAGCAAAACTAATTCTTTTTCCAGCATCAGAACTTGTCCTGTGACTTGTGATTTCAGCTTTTCTTGATGAGAAACCTCTACCTTGACTATGACCTCTACCCATTCCAGGGTTTCCTTGATCACCCTTTTCATCATCCTTCCCTTTCAGTGTCTTGTCAGTCTTGCATTTGGATTTAATTACTTTCTCCCCCTTTTTGGCATCAGCATGTAGTAGAAGAGAGACAAGCAATTCCACTGAGGCTTGGATTTCAGTAAGTTGAGATTGCTGAGAAGCTTGATTTTTCAGAATATCATTAATCTGAGCTTGTTGTGTCTCTTGAGTCTTCTCAATATAAGCAATCCTGTCAAAGGTAGGTTGGAAGAACTTTTTCTTATCAATCTTTTGAACTTGTTCATGTTTGATGAATTCTTCCTGAATCTTGTGTAGCTCTGCATGAGTAGTTGAATGGAGACCTTGAAGATGTTTAGTACTCAATGCAGTGACTCTAAGCTGTGTTTTAAAATCATCAGTATTTAACATCTCATCAGCTTTTGTCAAGTGCTCAGCCAGATTCTTTGCAGATGGAACACAAGTAATTGAGTTCCATTCCTTAGTCCACTCCTGACCAGCAGGAACTCCAAGTCACTAGTGCTTCTCTGGTAACAAACTTCTTAACAAGTTCAGATTTAAGAACTGGTTATTGAGGGGCATGTCTTGAAGGACCTGCTTCATCAGTATCTGCTGGTAGAGCAACATCATCAGTATCTCCAGCATTTGCAGCATCAGAACTTGCAGAATCAGCATCTTCTGACAAAACAATAGTATGCGAAGCAATTGAGGCTTCAGCATCATCTTTTAAGTGCTGATCTGGATCCAAGTTCTGATCAACAGCCATATCCTGATGCTCACCTATATTCTGATCAGCAACATCTAGATGCAGAAAAGGTGTAGTAGATAATTCTGGAGTTTGAGCAGCATCAGTAATAGGTGTTGTTGATGGATTAGTTGCTGTTGGAGCTTCTAAGTAAAGTACTTCAGGCACAACCAAGGTCTGAATATCTATATCAGCACTTGTGCCTGTATTAACAGGAGATACAGACTTTTGAACATGAGACACAGATGGTGTGTTGGCCTTTTCAGTAACAGCTTCCTGAGATGGAGTTGATGGAGAATCAGCGGCTTTAGCAGATTCTGGTTCTTGTGAGATCAGAGATTCCTGATCTCCTTCCTTAGCTGCTGCTTCTTCATCATCTGAAACTGGCCTTTTTGCCCTCTGTTTCTTGTATCTCTTTGTAGATATGGATTCCTTGGGAGTTTCAGGAACAGTCATTCTTCTAAGCCTCTTGAGAAGCCTAGATCCCCCAATTCCAGAACTTAGACTTATATCAGAACTTAACAGTCATCAGAACATAATTTCTTAACTCGAAAAAGGAATGCCTATCTTAGTAAGTCCTCACACAAATTCTGATTTATATTCTTCAAAACTTAATCATCAGAACATGCAATCAGAAATTGTCCTCAGAATTTGTGCAATGTGACACAATGACTGTTCATCTAAAACAACATAGATCACCACAGTGATTTTCATCATTCATATGGAGTGGTTAGTGTGTGCATTAAGCTAAATATCAGACAAAAAGTAAAGTCTGATTCACTTCAGTACATCTTAGAAATAAGGCATAACTAAAACTTTACTAAAAAACTGTCAATATTCTGAAACCTACTATTGAATAAATTCATGCTTGAGTCCACCTCAACTATTTTGTGCTAATTTTGTGCATCTTTTTAAATTCTATTTTACAGTGGCTTCTCAGTGTAAGTGAGTCACGACTGCTTATCAGAATTTATGCTATTATCAGAGTATTTCTCCAGTAATCATAGAGTGTGAAAAGTCACCAAGAAAATATTTTATTTGCTTTTCTGATACATATTACTTAATACCAGCAATGCACTTGGGTCTTCCCTTCCACATTTTTACTCTAGATCTCAAAGGAGTACCTGATTTTTAATCCTTGTTTCTCTTTCTTTTTCTTTTGATAAGTGAGGTTTATCAGCACTTAGTACATTCAACAGATTTACTAGCATCAGAATTTAACATATGAGTAGCATTATTCTAGTTTATGACTTAGTAATAAGATAGACAAAGTAAACTCAACTAAGCTCAATTATCAGAATTTGCTTGTGTCAATAGATTTTCACAGAACTAATTACTTCTTACATGGGATCCCTTGTTTATTGAAGACTACTAGGTCAGCATCTAGCACAGTTATCCTCATAGGATTGAATAGTTACCTAAACAGACATATCTCTATCAGAGTTTAGAAACATTGATCAGACAATAGTCATTACTTATACATATTTTTCAATTAAGCACAGAATACACAAAGAGATTGAATTCTGTAAATACTGATTATAAAGTCTGATGCAACAGAACAAAACTAAGCAGATTTAGAGAAAGAACCTGAAACCATTCCAAGTTCATTTACCAATCTTGTAAAAGTAGCTTCACACAATGGTTTTGTGAAGATATCTGCTAGTTGTTGATCTGTTGGAACAAAGTGCAATTCCACTGTACCTTCATCTACATGTTCCCTGATGAAGTGGTACCTAATGCTGATGTGTTTTGTCATAGATTGTTGAACTGGATTACCTGTCATAGCAATCGCACTTTGATTATCACAGTAAATAGGAATTTTGAAATATGTTAACCCATAATCCAGTAACTAATTTTTCATCCAAAGAATCTGTGAACAACAACTTCCTGCAGCAATATATTCTGCTTTTGCAGTTGATGTGGAAATTGACTTTTGTTTCTTTCTAAACCAAGAAACCAATCTGCCTCCAAGAAATTGGCAGCTTCCACTTGTGCTTTTCCTGTCAATTTTGCAACCTGCAAAATCTGCATCTGAGTAACCTATTAGTTTAAAATCTGATTCTCTGGGATACCATAATCTCAGATCAGCTGTTCCCTTAAGATACTTGAAAATTCTTTTCACAGCTGTTAAGTGAGGTTCTCTTGGATCTGCTTGAAATCTTGCACAAAGACAGGTAGCATACATGATATCAGGTCTACTAGCAGTTAGATAGAGTAGAGAGCCAATCATACCTCTGTAATCAGTAATATCTACTGATTTACCAGTATCCTTATCCAGTTTTGTGGCAGTGGCCATGGGAGTGGATGCACTTGAACAATCTTGCATTCCAAATTTTTTCAGCAAGTTTTTAGTGTACTTAGTTTGACAAATAAAGGTGCCTTCTTCATTTTGCTTGACTTGAAGGCCCAGAAAATAGCTAAGTTCCCCCATCATACTCATCTGATACCTTGACTACATCAGTTTGGCAAACTTCTTGCAAAGTCTATCATTTGTAGACCCAAAAATGATATCATCAACAGAAATCTGGACCAGAAGTAAGTCCTTTCCATGGTTGAGGTAAAACAGTGTTTTTTCTATAGTCCCTCTGTTAAATCCACTTTTCAGAAGAAACTGAGCTAAGGTCTCATACCATGCTCTAGGAGCTTGCTTAAGTCCATAAAGTGCTTTATCAAGCCTGTAGACATAATCTGGATGTTTGGAATCTACAAAGCCTGGAGGTTGTTCGACATATACTTCCTCCTCCAATTCTCCATTGAGAAAAGCACTTTTCACATCCATTTGAAAGACAGTAAACTTTTTGTGAGCAGCATAAGCCAAAAATATCCTTATGGCTTCTAACCTAGCAACTGGTGCAAATATTTCATCATAATCAATTCCCTCTTGTTGAAAATATCCTTTTGCAACCAGCCTTGCCTTATTTCTTGTAATTATGCCATCACTGCCAGTTTTGTTTCTGAACACCCACTTTGTACCAACACCAGATCTATTCTTTGGTCTTGGCACTAGGGTCCAGACTTTGTTTCTTTCAAATTCATTTAACTCTTCCTGCATTGCTTGCACCCAATCAGCATCTTGAAGAGCTTCTTCCACTTTCTTTGGCTCAGTCTGAGAGAGAAAAGAATTGAAAAGACATTCGTTTGAAGTACCTGTTCTAGTTCTGACACCTGCATCAGGATTTCCAATTATCAAATCAGGTGTATATGATTTAGTCCACTTCCTTGCAGATGGAAGGTTTTCTCTAGAACTGGATGCTCCCCCATGATCCATGCTGTCTTCATTTTCATTTTCTGATGCTCCCCCTGAAACTATGCTCTCTGAGTTGGATTCTTCGGAATTTAGATTTTCAGAACTATCAGAACTTGGCTTATCAGAACTTGACGAATCAGATATTGAAGAGCCAAATGTATGTTCTGATGCTTCTTGAGATGTGGTATGTTCTTGAGTATGCCCCCTGCATAGGTGCATCTTCCTTTGGCGTAGTCACCACAGTTTCAATAATATCAGAGTTTAATCCATCAGAGTTTACAGTATCAGGACTTAGACTGTCAGGATTTTCAGTATCAGAACTTGAGTCTTCATTTTCAAATCTCAGCTGATCATGATCAATAAAATCTTCAAGACCAGTAATATTCTTGTCATCAAAAGAGACATTGATAGATTCCATCACCACTCTTGTTCTCAAATTATAGACTCTGAAGGCTTTTGTGGAAAGTGGATATCCAACAAAGATTCCTTCATCAACTTTTAGATCAAATTTAGATAGCTGTTCAGGATGAGTCTTGAGAACAAAACACTTACATCCAAATACATGAAAGTACTTCAGATTTGGCTTCTTTTTCTTCACCATCTCATATGGTGTTTTTCCTTGCTTGTTAATGAGTGTTGTATTTTGAGTAAAACAAGCAGTCTGCACAATTTCAGCCCAGAAATAGGTTGGAAGCTTTGCTTCTTCAAGCATTGTACGTGCAGCTTCAATGAGAGTTCTATTCTTCCTTTCAACAACTCCATTTTGCTGTGGAGTTCCAGGAGCCGAAAATTCCTGCTTAATTCCATGGTTTTTGCAGAACTCTTCCATTATCAAATTCTTGAACTCAGTGCCATTATCACTCCTTATGGTTTTCACAGAATCTTTGACCAATTTATCTAGATGTTTGACATGATCAATCAAGATAGATGCAGTTTCACTTTTTGTGTGCAAGAAATACACCCATGTGTATCTGGTGAACTCATCCACTATGACCAACGCATATTTCTTCTTTGCAATAGACATGACATTCACTGGACCAAATAGATCAACATGTAGTAGATGATAAGGCTCAAGAATTGATGATTCAGTCTTGCTCTTGAATGAAGATTTTCTTTGTTTGGCCTTCTGACAAGAATCACAAAGGCCATCAGGAGCAAATACTGACTTTGGCAGTCCTCTCACAAGATCTTTCTTGACTAGTTCATTTATATTGTTGAAATTTAAATGAGAGAGTTTCATGTGCCAATTCCAGCTTTCTTCAATTGATGCTCTACTCATCAGACAGATTGCAGAACCATCAGTACTTGTTAAAAGCTTAGCTTCATAAATGTTACCACGCCTGTATCCTTTTAGAACAACTTTGCCTTTGGATTTACTCACAACTTCACAGTGTTCTTCAAAGAAATCAACATGATAACCTCTGTCACAGATTTGACTTATACTCAGCAGGTTGTGTTTAAGTCCTGAGACCAGAGCTACTTCTCTACTGATGACATTCCCAAGATTAATATTGCCATATCCCAATATTTTTCCAATGTTGCCATCTCCATAAGAAACACTTGGGCCAGCTTTCTCCACAAAGTCTGATAGCAGGGCTTTATTTCCAGTCATATGTCCTGAACATCCACTGTCCAGAACTAGAATATTTTTCCAGTTGCCCTGCAATCACAAAGACCACTAATGATTAGTTTTAAGGACCCAGACTTGCTTGGATCCTTTGGCCTTATTAAGTTTGTTAACATTTGCAACAAATTTAGCATCAGAGTTTATGTTAACATTTTTCTTATCAGAACTTACACTATCAGACTTTGAATCAGAATTTACACTAGAAGGAACAATGGAAACTTTCTTCAAAGAAGGTTTTATTTGATAATAATCATAGTACAAACTATGATATTCCTTACAAGTATAAATGGAATACCATAAACTACCACAATGAAAACAAGGATTTTGTGGTTTATATCTAACAGACTGACTCTTAACTCCTGATATTGAAGGTAAGAAGTTTATGTTCTTATTCTTCCTGCAAAAAGAAGCCAGATGGTTATAACTTCCACAGTTATGACATGTTTTCCTAGGAGCATCAGGAACAGGTTTATAATCATTGCTTTTATTCACACCTTCCTTTCCACTCCTATTTTTCCTAGGTGATTTTACCTTGTTTGCATTCTTAACATCTTTCAGCTTATGCTTAAGCTGCTTCTTAGTCATTAAGCCTATGTTTACTTTAGCTGTCTTTTCCTGTTTTAGTTTGTCAGAAGTTAATTCCTCTTTAACTTCTAATTTCTCATTATCAGACTTTACAGTTACAAACTTAACAGGTTTTAACTTTGGCTTTTGCTTAACAACAGGCTTAATTTCTACAGTTCCTTTATCATTCTTATCCTCTCCATAACCTAAGCCCTCTTTCCAATTTTCACTACTTAGCAAATTTTGAGTTGTTCTGCCAGAGTTAGTCCAAGTCCTGATAATCTCTTTTTCCTTTTCTAACTCAGTTTTTAGAGATTCATTCATTTTTAGCACTTCATCCCTAACATAAAAAGCATCATCTCTATCCTTCTGAGTTTGATGGAACATAACTAACTCTTTTTCTAAGAAATCATTTCTTTTCTTAAAAGCAAGATTTTCAGAAGTTAATATTTCACATGTTAAAGTTTGATCTCTATAACTAACAAACATGGTTTTAAGATATCTTCTCAACTCATTAATATCATCAGTATGAAATGCGTAAGTAGTCTGAGGTACCTTTATTTCAGCAGCTTCAGAATTGCTCTCAGCACTTTCTTTATCAGCATTTGCCATCAACGCATAGTTCTCCTCACTTTCAGAGTCTGAGGTGTCTGTCCAGCTTTTCTTCTTTGTGACAAGAGCCTTGCCTTTGTCACCCTTTACTTTCTTGCAATCAGGAGATATGTGGCCTTTCTCACCACAGTTATAGCATTTGACATTGGTATAATCTCCTCTATCAGACTTTCCTCCTTTGCCCTCAGATCTTCTGAAATTCTTCTTATCAGAACTTGTGCCTTTCCTGGAAAACTTCTTTCCCTTCCTGAACTTCCTCTATGCAATCTTTGTGATCCCTTTCACCATAAGAGCACACAGCTTCATCATCTCCTCATCAGCATCAGTCTCAGGCAAGCTTTCAGAATCCGAGTCATCATCACTTTCAGAACTTGATGACTCAGTATCAGACTTTGTGAAAAGAGCTTTACCCTTGTCTTTCCTTGAGGTAGCTGCCTTGGGAAATTCTTCTTCAGCCTTAAGAGCAACTGTCCTTGACTGTCCTCCTTTCCTCTTGCTTCTTTGTTCCATCTCAAGTTCATGAGTCTTGAGCATTCCATAAATTTCATCAAGAGTTGTTTCATCAAGATTGTAGTTGTCTCTTATTGTTGTTGCCTTCAAATCCCAATATTCAGGAAGAGCTAACAGGAATTTAAGGTTTGAATCTTCAAGATCATACTCCTTATCAACCAATAACAAATCATTCAAGAGTTTGACAAATCTATCATATAAATCAGTCAATGACTCATTAGCCTTTGAGTCAAAGTGTTCATACTCTTGAGTGAGTATTGTCTTCCTGTTCTTCTTAATTGTATCGGTTCCCTGATACCTTGTTTCCAGAGCATCCCATATCTCCTTAGCAGTCTTGCAGTTAATTACCCTGTTTGACATTATATTATCAATGGCACTATGCAGTAAGTGTCGTACCTTAGCATCCTTAGCAATTGATGCTATATCTTCAGCAGTATAATCACTCTTCTCCTTTGGTACGGTCTTTGCTGCTTCACCTGCAACTGCAACAGCGAGCTTGGTTGGTTTGTGAGGCCCTTCCTTGATTCTATCAAGATATTCTGGATCTGTTGCTTCCAGGAACATGGTCATCCTCACCTTCCATATGGAATATTCAGATGGTCTTAGTATGGGAACTCTGATGGTCTCATACCGACTTTGAATTTGTGTCTTTGGTGGTTCTTTAATTTTGGTAGGCTTAGTTGGAGTTTCTGTGTCAGACATGATTGTGTTTGGATCTTTAACTGTATGTGCGTTAACAGATAGGCTCTGATACCACTTGTTAGGTCACACACACTGTAGAGGGGGTGAATACAGTGTAAAGTACAATCAAATCGAACTTTAATATCACAAGTAACAGAAAACAAACTTTATTGAAACAATAAACTCTGTTACAGTATGGAACTGTTACCTCTCAGTGATGAACAAATATCACGAGAGCTGCTAGGGTTACAATGAATAATCTTCTCGAATATGATAACACTTATAGTGTAAACCCTATGTCTGTGTTTATATACTACACAGTTACAAGATAATCGCTAATTGATATGGAATATAATTCTGCTTCCTAAAATATATCAATCAGATATCTTTTCTTCCAAGTATTCTATTCTTTATAGAATTCCTTCTTCATGCATATCTCTTCTTATGTTTATCTCGATCTTCTTTCCTTTAATCAGCTATTGTCCTTATCTGAACGTCCTTCAGCACTTAAGTTCTGATATCCATCTTCTGATGATTATATCCTGATAATATAAGTACTGATATCCTTAAGTCCTGACTTCCAGTAAGTACTGACTTATCCTGTTTAAGTAAGATCTGAAAACTAAACATAAATCATATTAGCCATGACATTATCAAATATATCTAACAAATAACATTATCCAGTGATACGTACCGTCATGATGCGTTAAAAACTGATGTGCAAGTGTACATAATCGCAAACAAGTAACATAATAGTAATTACCAGTTATCGTTCCTCAAGGACTGTAAAATCATATTGATCGCAAGTAATATCTAACACCTTGGTTATCTAACACAAAAGTTGATTGGAGATTTTCGTAACTCACTTAAACTAAGTAATAAGAACAACTAAATTATACTAGGATAGATAGTCTTGAAAAGTTCAAATATCAGATTATAAGCCAGGATAATTACTTCCCCATAATACGTGAAAATCGGTAAAAGAGTTGCACAGTACTTTAGCAAATCCATGGTTCACTAGTTGGAATTCATTGGTTATAGGCTCCTCTCAAAATCATTATGGTATAATTCCCATCAAATAAACTAACATATCTTTATACTAATTTACTTTTTAGAATTTAATTAAGCACCAATTTACAAAGTTATGCATGGTCACAATATATGTCTATACCGTAACAATATTATAATCACAAGATATAAGCATGCACCATATAAGTATTATGTCTGTTTACTATAACCTTTTCGGTATAATAATTAATTTAGTAACCTACTATAGTTGATCAGACAATAGTAAGTATTAGAATGAAAAATAATTGAACGAGTAAACTATAGAAGTGCATACAATACTTCTTAACAAAACACCAATAATCACATTCTAGGGTTCCATAAAAATCCCAACTTTATAAAAGTTAATTCATATTCAAAATCACAAAATTGTCCAAGAGTTGATAACACATATTCATAATTAAAAGAGTCAAGAAGAGAATTCTAAACAAAAATATGGAGAAGAACAAATCCAATTGAATGTCTTCAATGGCTGTATCTCCTTACTCGGGTTTCTTCTTTTTCTCCTCTATTCCACGTCTATCTCTTCTTTGTGCTAGCTCTAATATTCAGATTAGGTCCGAATAAAAATTCTAATATATCCAATAAAAGTATTTTTTTTAATGAACTAATACAAATACAAGGAGATTTCCCAATTAGAATTAAATTTCAAAAGAAAGGAAATTTGTAGTTGACTTTTGAGATCTGATTATGGACTGATTCAGATGGACTATAAATTCAAAACTAATTCTAAATTGAAGCTCTTTTCATAAGCTTTCTCTGGGATGTTTAATCGTCAGAATCAGACATCTAGAACTCTAGATATGGCCCAAACAGTGTAGACTACGCGGCTGACCCATAAAATCCGAATTTTAATCAAGTTAAACTCCAATTCTGATCTTATAAATTCCAAGACTTCCTTTATTATAACTCCTTGATACCTAAAATAAAATATTAATATTTATTAAATAAAAATCCAAATCAGTACAAAATAAACAAAATATAGGGATAATATTAATATAAAGTGCACGCTCATCATGTCACAAAGTTCATAAAATATGTTTCCAATCATTCTATTGAAGCCATGCCCATTAAAAAATGAAAAATAACTCCATCTATTACATGCGAGTAAGTTTCATGATAATCAAATCTATGCCTTTGAGAAAATCCTTAGGCCTCTAGTCGAGCCTTATATCTTACGACTTCATATATCTTATTCGTTTAGTCACAAATACTCATCTTGTTAGATATATTTGATAATGTCATGGCTAATGTGATTTATGTTTAGTTTTCAGATCTTACTTAAACAGGATAGATCAATACTTACTGGAAGTCAGGACTTAGGGATATCAGTACTTATATTATCAGGAGATAATCATCAGAAGATAGATATCAGAACTTAAGTACGAGGGACGTTCAGATAAGGACATCAGCTGATTAAATGAAAGAAGATCAAGATAAACATAAGAAGAGATATGCATGAAGAAGGAATTCTATGAAGAATAGAATACTTGGAAGAAAAGATATCTGATTGATATATTTTAGGAAGCAGAATTATATTCCATATCAATTAGCGATTATCTTGTAACTGTGTAGTATATAAACACAGACATAGGGTTTACACTATAAGTGTTATCATATTCGAGAAGATTATTCATTATAACCCTAGCAGCTCTCGTGATATTTGTTCATCACTGAGAGGTAACAGTTCCATACTGTAACAGAGTTTATTGTTTCAATAAAGTTTGTTTTCTGTTACTTGAGTTATAAAAGTTCGATTTGATTGTATTATACACTATATTCACCCCCTCTACAGAGTGTGTGTGACCTAACAAGTGGTATCAGAGTCTGTCTGTTAACACACAAACAGTTTAAGATCCAAACACAATCATGTCTGACACAGAAACTCCAACTAAGCCCACCAAAACTGAAGAACCTCCAAACACAAATTCAAAGTCGGTATGAGACCATCAGAGTTCCCATATTGAGACCATCTAAATATGCCATATGGAAGGTAAGGATGACCATGTTTCTGGAAGCTACAGATCCAGAATATCTTGATAGAATCAATGAAGGGCCTCACAAACCAACCAAGCTCGCTATTGCAGTTGCAGGTGAAGCAGCAATGACTGTACCAAAGGAGAAGAGTGATTACACTGCTGAAGATATCGCATCAATTGCTAAGGATGCTAAGGTACGACACTTACTACATAGTGCCATTGATAATGTAATGTCAAACAGGGTAATTAACTGCAAGACTGCAAAGGAGATATGGGATGCTCTGGAAACAAGGTGTCAGGGAACTGATACAATTAAGAAGAACAGGAAGACAATACTCACCCAAGAGTATGAACACTTTGACTCAAAGGCTAATGAGTCATTAACTGATTTATATGATAGATTTGTCAAACTCTTGAATGATTTGTCACTGCTTAATAAAGAGTATGATCTTGAAGATTCAAACCTTAAATTCCTGTTAGCTCTTCCTGAATGCTGGGATTTGAAGGCAACTACAATAAGAGACAACTACAATCTTGATGAAACAACTCTTGATGAAATTTATGGAATGCTCAAGACTGATGAACTTGAGATGGAACAAAGAAGCAAGAGGAAAGGTGGAAAGTCAAGGACAGTTGCTCTTAAGGCTGAAGAAGAATCCCCCATAGCACCTACCTCAAGGAAAGATTAGGGTAAAGCTCTTTTCACAAAGTCTGATACTGAGTCATCAAGTTCTGAAAGTGATGATGACTCAGAATCTGAAAGCCTGCCTGAGACGGATGCTGATGAAGAGATGATTAAGTTGTGTGCTCTTATGGTGAAAGGGATCACAAAGATTGCATACAGGAAGTTCAGGAAGGGAAAAAAGTTTTCCAGGAAAGGCACAAGTTCTGATAAGAAGAATTTCAGAAGATCTGAGAGCAGAGGAGGAAAGTCTGACAAAGGAGATTATACAAATGTCAAATGCTACAACTGTGGTGGAAAATGCCACATATCTCCTGATTGCAAGAAAGTGAAGAGTGACAAAGGCAAGGCTCTTGTCACAAAGAAGAAAAGCTGGACATACACCTCAGATTCTGAAAGTGAGGAGAATTATGCCTTGATGGCAAATGCTGATAAGGCAAGTGCTGAAAGCAGTTCTGAAGCTGCTGAATCAAAGGTACCTCAAACTACTTATGCCTTTCATACTGATGATATTAATGAGTTGAGAAGATATCTTAAAACCATGTTTGTTAATTATAGAGATCAAACTTTAACATGTGAAAGATTAACTTCTGAAAATCTTGCTTTTAAGAAAATAAATGATTTCTTAGAAAAGGAGTTAGTTATGTTCCATCAAACTCAGAAAGATAGAGATGATGCTTTTTATGTTAGGGATGAAGTGCTAAAAATGAATGAATCTCTAAAAACTGAGTTAGAAAAGGAAAAAGAAGTTATCAGGACTTAGACTAACTCTGGCAGAATAACTCAAAATTTGCTAAGTAGTGAAAACTGGAAATAGGGCTTATGTTATGGAGATGAGAAGAATGATAAAGGAACTGTAGAAATTAAGCCCGTTGTTAAGCAAAAGCCAAAGTTAAAACCTGTTAAGTTTGTAGCTGTAAAGTCTGATAATGAAAAATCAGAACTTAAAAAGGAATTAACTTCTGACAAACTAAAACAGGAAAAGACAGGTGATGTAAACATAGGCTTAATGACTAGGAAGCAGCTTAAGCATAAGCTGAAAGATGTTAAGAATGTAAACAAGGTAAAATCACCTAGGAAAAATAGGAATGGAAAGGAAGGTGTGAATAAAAGCAATGATTATAAGCCTGTTCCTAAAGCTCCTAGGAAAACGTGTCATAACTGTGGAAGTTCTAACCATCTGGCTTCTTTTTGCAGGAAGAATAAGAATATAAAATCCTTACCTTCAAAGTCAGGAGTTAAGAGTCAGTCTGTTAGATATAAGCCATAAAATCCTTGTTTTCATTGTGGTAGTTTATGGCATTCCATTTATACTTATAAGGAATATCATAGTTTGTACTATGATTATTATCAAATAAAACCTTCTTTAAAGAAAGTTTCCATTGTTCCTTATAGTATAAATTCTGATAAGAAAAATGTTAACATAAACTCTGATGCTAAATCCGCTGCAAATGTTAACAAACTTAATAAGGCCAACGGATCCAAGCAAGTCTGGGTCCTTAAAACTAATCATTAGTGGTCTTTGTGATTGTAGGGCAACAGGAAAAATATCCTAGTTCTGGACAGTGGATGTTCAGGACATATGACTGGAAATAAAGCCCTGCTATAAGACTTTGAGGAGAAAGCTGGCCCAAGTATTTCTTATGGAGATGGCAACATTGGAAAAACATTGGGATATGGCAATATCAAACTTGGGAATGTCATCATTAAAGAAGTAGCTCTGGTCTCAGGACTTAAACACAATCTGCTGAGTATAAGTCAAATCTGTGACAGAGGTTATCATGTGGATTTCTTTGAAGAACACTGTGAAGTTGTAAGTAAATCTAAAGGCAAAGTTGTTCTGAAAGGATACAGGCGTGGTAACATTTATGAAGCTAAGCTTTCAACAAGTACTGATGGTTCTGCAATCTGTCTGATGAGTAGAGCATCAATTGAAGAAAGCTGGAATTGGCACAAGAAACTCTCTCATTTAAATTTCAACAATATAAATGAGCTGATCAAGAAAGATCTTGTGAGAGGACTGCCAAAGTCAGTATTTGCTCCTGATGGCCTTTGTGATTCTTGTCAGAAGGCTAAACAAAGAAAATCCTCATTCAAGAGCAAGACTAAATCATCAATTCTTGAGCCTTATCACCTACTACATGTTGATCTATTTGGTCCAGTAAATGTCATGTCTATTGCAAAGAAGAAATATGCTTTGGTCATAGTGGATGAGTTCACCAGATACACATGGGTGTATTTCTTGCACACAAAAAGTGAAACTGCATCTATCTTGATTGGTCATGTCAGGCAACTGGATAAATTGGTCAAAGACTCAGTAAAGATAATAAGGAGTGATAATGGCACTGAGTTCAAGAATTTGATAATGGAAGAGTTCTGCAAAAACCATGGAATCAAGCAGGAATTTTCTGCTCCTGGAACTCCACAGCAAAATGGAGTTGTTGAAAGGAAGAATAGAACTCTTATTGAAACTGCACGTACAATGCTTGAGGAAGCAAAGCTTCCAACCTATTTCTGGGCTGAAGCTGTGCAGACTGCTTGTTTTACTCAGAATGCAACACTCATTAACAAGCAAGGAAAGACACCATATGAGATGGTGAAGAAAAAGAAGCCAAATCTGAAGTATTTTCATGTATTTGGATGCAAGTGTTTTGTTCTTAAGACTCATCCTGAACAGCTATCTAAATTTGATCTAAAAGCTAATGAAGGAATCTTTGTTGGATATCCACTTTCCACAAAAGCCTTCAGAGTCTATAACTTGAGAACAAGAGTGGTCATGGAATCTATCAATGTCTCTTTTGATGACAAGAAGATTACTGGACTTGAAGATTTTACTGATCATGATCAGCTGAGATTTGAAAATGAAGACTCAAATTCTGATACTGATAATCCTGACAATCTAAGTCCTAATACTGCAAACTCTGATGGATTAAACTCTGATGTTATTGAAACTGTGGTGACTACGCCAAAGGAAGATGCACCAATGCAGGGGGAGCATACTCAAGATGTTACCGCATCTCAAGAAGCATCAGAATATACATCTGGCTCTTCAAGTTCTGATTCAAGTTCTGATAAGCCAAGTTCTGATATTTCTGAAAATCTAAATTATGAAGAATCCAACTCAGAGAGCATAGTTTCAGGGGGAGCATCAGAAAATGAAAATGAAGACAGCATGGATCATGGGGGAGCATCCAGTTCTAGAGAAAACCTTCCATCTGCAAGGAAGTGGACTAAATCACATACACCTGATTTGATAATTGGAAATCCTGATGCAGGTGTCAGAACTAGAATAGCTACTTCAAATGAATGTCTTTTCAACTCTTTTCTTTCTCAGACTGAGCCAAAGAAAGTGGAAGAAGCTCTTCAAGATGCCGATTGGGTGCAAGCAATGCAGGAAGAGTTAAATGAATTTGAAAGAAACAAAGTCTGGACCCTAGTGCCAAGACCAAAGAATAGATCTGTTGTTGGTACAAAGTGGGTATTCAGAAACAAAACTGATAGTGATGGCATAATTACAAGGAATAAGGCAAGGCTGGTTGCAAAAGGATATTCTCAACATGAGGGAATTGATTATGATGAAACATTTGCACCAGTTGCTAGATTAGAAGCCATAAGGATATTTTTGGCTTATGCTGCTCACAAAAAGTTTACTGTCTTTCAAATGGATGTGAAAAGTGCTTTTCTCAATGGAGAATTGGAGGAAGAAGTATATGTTGAACAACCTCCAGGCTTTGTAGATTCCAAATATCCAGATTATGTCTACAGGCTTGATAAAACACTTTATGGACTTAAGCAAGCTCCAAGAGCATGGTATGAGACTTTAGCTCAGTTTCTTCTGGAAAGTGGATTTAATAGAGGAACAATAGATAAAACACTGTTCTATCTCAACCATGGAAAGGACTTACTTCTGGTCCAGATATATGTTGATGATATCATTTTTGGTTCTATAAATGACAGACTTTGCAAGAAGTTTGCCAAATTAATGCAGTCAAGGTATCAGATGAGTATGATGGGGGAACTTAGCTATTTTCTGGGCCTTCAAGTCAAGCAGAATGAAGAAGGCACTTTTATTTGTCAAACTAAGTACACCAGAAATTTGCTGAAGAATTTTGGAATGCAAGACTGTTCAAGTGCATCCACTCTCATGGCCACTGCAACAAAACTGGACAAGGATACTGGTAAATCAGTAGACATTACTGATTACAGAGGTATGATAGGCTCTCTACTCTATCTAACTGCTAGTAGACCTGATATCATGTATGCTACCTGTTTTTGTGCAAGATTTCAAGCAGATCCAAGAGAACCTCATTTGACAGCTGTGAAAAGAATTTTCAAGTATCTTAAAGGAACATCTGATCTGGGATTGTGGTATCCCAGAGAATCAGATTTTAAACTAATAGGTTACTCAGATGCAGATTTTGTAGGTTGCAAAATTGACAGGAAAAGCACAAGTGAAAGTTGCCAATTTCTTGGAGGCAGATTGGTTTCTTGGTTTAGCAAGAAACAAAAGTCAATTTCCACATCAACTGCAGAAGCAGAGTACATTGCTGCAGGAAGCTGTTGTGCACAGATTCTTTGGATGAAGAATCAGTTACTGGATTATGGGATAACATATTTCAAAATCCCTATTTACTGTGATAATCAAAGTGCTATTGCTATGACAGGTAATCCAGTTCAACACTCAATGACAAAGCACATCAGCATTAGGTACCACTTCATAAGGGAACATGTGGATGAAGGTACAGTGGAATTGCACTTTGTTCCAACAGATCAACAACTAGCAGATATCTTCACAAAACCACTGTGTGAAGCTACTTTTATAAGATTGGTAAATGAACTTGGATTGGTTTCAGGTTCTTTCTCTAAATCTGCTTAGTTTTGTACTCATGCATCAGACTTTTTGCTCAGTATTTTCAGAAATTACTCTTTTTGTGTATTCTGTGCTTGATTAAAAATTGCTTAAGTACTGAATGTTGTCTGATGTGACTTTCTAAACTCTGATAGTGATATGTCTGTTTGTATAACTATTCTATCCTATGAGGATACATGTGCTAGATGCTGACCTAGTAATCTTCAATATGCTAAGATCCCATGTTAGAAGTAATTATTTATGTGGAAATCCTTTGACACAAGCAAATTCTGATATTGAGCTTAGTTAAGTTTACTTTGTTTATCTTATTACTAAGTCAAAAACTAGAATAGTACTTCTCATCTGTTAAGTTCTGATGCTAGTAAATCTGTTGAATATACTAAGTACTGATAAACCTCACTTATCAAAAGAAAAAGAATCAAGGATCAAAATCAAGTACTCCTTTGAGATCTAGAGTAAAGATGTGGAAGGGACGACCTAAGTGCATTGCTGGTATTAAGTAAATATGCATCAGAAAAGTAAAATATTTTCTTGGTGACTTTCACACTCTATGATTACTGGAGAATTACTCTGATAATAGCATAAATTCTGATAAGCAGTCGTGACTCACTTACACTGAGAAGCCACTGTACAATGGAATTTAAAAAGATGCACAAAATTAGCACAAAACAGTTGAGGTGGACTCCAGTATGAACTCATTCAATAGTAGGCTTCAGAATAATGACAGGTTTTTAGTAAAGTTTTAGTTATGCCTTATTTCTAAGATGTACTGAAGTGAATCAGACTTTACTCTTTGTCTGATATTTAGCTTAATGCACACACTCAACACTCCATATGAATAATGAAAATTTCTATGGTGATCTATGCTATTTTAGATGAACAATTTATGTGTCAGATTACATAATTTCTGAGGACAAGTTCTGTTGCACGTTCTAATGATTAAGTTCTGAAGAATGTATATCAGAATTTGTGTGAAGAATTACAGTATTAGCCATTCACTTTTCGAGTTAAGAAATCAAGTTCTGATGACTGTTAAGCTCTGATATATCCATGTTCTGATGACCATTTCTATTTTGATTTAAATTAAGTTCCGATCTTACAATTTCAGTACTTATTTACTTGATTTATTTTGTTCATTTTCATTCTTGAATTTTTCTCAGAATATTGGAGTTGCAGTGAAAAATAATTGAATAAGTGGGAACAGTTTAAATTTTGAATTAAAACTGATTTACCTCGATTAATGGAATTACTGGGTAAGTGGAACGGTTTTTCCTTGCAAAACTGCAAGTGGACATTTTATCAAACACTTAACAGGCACTCTTAAATCTCGATTTTTCTCATGGCACCTAATGATTTGATCATTGATGGAGCTAAATTTGTTCCAAACAACTATGATGTAATTCTCGATCATGCTGAAGCTCCATCTGAGTTGCATTTTGTGCAAGATCTTCTTGCACACAGTGAAATCGGGTATGCATTGACCCAACCTTTAACCTTTTCGAGCCAACAAGTTCTGACATTTTGGTGGACTGGGCACTTTGATAATGGTGGTCAAAATGGTACTCCCAGTATTGTTTTCAAAGTGGATGATTCTACACATGTGGTAACTCCTGGTACAATTCGAAAGGCTCTACATTTACCAGAAGGATGTACTTTTTCAACCCCGGAGGAATCAGCTCTTCGAGAGTTAATGGCCAGTTTGGGGTATTGTTATTCCTAGAAGACTAACAATGAGATTTACAGAAGGGGGGTTGAATGTAAATCTCAAAACTTTTTTTCAAGTTTTGAGCAGTTTATAAAGTTGTGTGTTCAAGAAGAACAAGTGTGTGAATTGCTTTAAGCTAATACAGACAGATATATATTCAAGCACAAATGTAAAGAACACAACAGACCTTAAAAACTTTTCTGGTGGATTTGTTGTTCCACCAGAGATGGTATATTAGAAAATCTGTGTTCAACAATGTTGATCACAGCTGCATCCTAGTACAAACTAGATGAATTTTCTCTCAAGATATTTCTTAACAGCTCTGGAAAAATCTCTCTAATTACTAGCTTCTTCTTGGTTCATATATATTACCAAGTGTACAAGTGAAAAACAATATAAAATTACAATAGTAAAATAAGTTCTTCACTTGCTTCTTTTCCTGTTCACTCAAGTACTTTGTTGACTATTGCAACTTTGTACAAAAGAAGAACGGCTGCTTTTTCTGTTGATCCTGAAATTCGGCTACCACATCTCAGTTTTCTCTGTCAACCCACGTGCCTCTGCTTGTAGGTACAACTACCACTTATCAACGGCTGATTAGCAGAACATCCGTTGAAGCTTTCATCCGTTGATGACTTCATCCGTTGAAGGATGTTATCCGTTGAAGCTTTCATCCGTTGATGCTCTCATCCGTTGAAGGATGTTATCCGTTGAAGCTTTAGAGACATCCGTTGAAGCTTAGCTTCTCATCCGTTGAAGGTCTTTTAAGTCATCCGTTGATACCACTTCATTTATACAAAATTACAAGGCATGAAATATTTACAATTGGCCTTCCTATCTGCATATCATCTAGTAGTCAACATGACTCATAGTTTCTCTCAACTTCTAAGAATTACAATTTTAAATACAGAGACTGAAATATGCTACAATACTAGACTTATTTCTAAGTAAAGCTACACCATCAACGGATAGCCAAAGTGGTCTTATCCGTTGAGGCTACAGACACTAAATTTCTACTTAAGTGTTTTGTTAAACATATCATCAAACTAATGCACATATATTCCTAACAATCTCCCCCTATTTATGTCTATAAGAACTGTAGGCATAAATTCAGGGTTAACTTGATGATAACAAAACACTTAACAAATATTTGAATTGAAACTAAGTAGAAATATAAAAAGTGCTGCAAAAGTGTATGTACTAGGAGGTAATTGAAGATTTACAGTATTTCCAAGGGTGCTCCTCTAGCCTGAGCAAAACATCATTTTCTTCTTTGTTCCCTGGTTTTCTTTCCTAGCCCTTTGTCATTTCCCTCAATTTGGAGTTGGAGTTTTCTGAAGAATTCAGCTTCATCTTCATCACTGATATCCAACTTAGATTGCATTTCCTTGAGAGTTTCATTGCTGGCAATCTTGAGTTGGTCTTCAAGTCTGAAAAATCTTCTGACTCCTTTGTCATCTCTAAATTCCATCAACCAATGAGGTGATTTGTGAATTTTAGTTCCCCTTTCTTGTATGAGTAAGGTTCTGGGCAAAGCATTTGGTTCCCTCCAAGTCTTCCTTATGTTGGCAATCTTGTTGAGAATTTCAGTCTTGGCTGTTCTGGTAAAGCCAGAATCCTTTTTGATGGCTGAAAAGACTCTGATCAAGGTAGAGTAGCCTTCATTTAGAATCCTGTGGAGAGGCCATGTTCTTTCCCCAGCTCCTTTATATCTGAACACTAATCTTTCTGGTAACTGTCTGTAGGCAGCTATTCCCCTTACATCCTCCAGCTCATCCAGATAGAGTTCAATGTCTGAAATTTCTTTTATGTCACAGATGTGAACATAATCATCTTTAGAAATGGGTGACTTAGGTTTAGGTTTTTGTTTTTGAGTGAATTTCTTAGAGGTTGTGGGAGGTGTAGATTTTGGTTTTCTTTTCTGTTTCTTTGGTGGTGGAAGAGTGGTTAGAAAGGTAGGCAATGTGATGTTGTCCCAATCAATAGGTTCCTCTTTTGGAATGATTGGTTCACCATGGATATTTATAGAGGGATCAGTAACAAAAGGTTCAGGTATGGAAGGTAGTGGTTTAGATGTAGATTTGGTATCTTCAGGGTTATCTTCACTCCTTCTGTGTGCCTTGGCCTTTCTTCTGTTTCCCTTCTGCCATTCCTCTCTTTCCTCCATATTTTCACCAAATATGCTCCCAAGAACCTCATCTAAGTTAGCAATCTTTTCTTCACCCCTGACTTCAATTCCTTTCATTTCTTCAACTTGGCTTGACTTTAGCTGTTTTTCAAGCTTTGCTTGTGCTCTTTTGTCAGCCTTTAATTGCTTGGCTTCT